>NC_072008.2:14757954-15060984 GCF_028885655.2 Pongo abelii
TAACTGGACTTTCATAAAAAGATCGAGCTAAATGACAGAAAAGTCTGGTGCTTCCTTGGCATTACATCAGAGAGATGTGGGTTTGCCTAATCATAGTAGTAATTTGTCTCTATCACTGTTATTAACAAGCTGATTTGGGGACAATATGTTTAAATGGAGTTATTTCCCACCTGATTGATGAGGCAGCATCAGACGCAAGTATAACCGTTTATAAAATAAATGACCTTGGCTCTGTGCAGGAGCGGGTAAAAGGAAACGACCCCTGCCTTCTTAGTTTTCATTCTAAGCTGCTCTTAGTTTTCATTCTAAGCTGCTAGACAGTCCTAGATTTCATTTCTTCAACAAATATTTTTTGAATGCTTGCCTTGTACAGTGTTTTGTTTTAGATAAGGGGCAGATAAAAAACAAAAACTGCTTGAAACCTGTTTTCACAAAATTTTAGAGGTCAATATCAGAAAAAAAGTACAAAAATGTTCTAATATGAGGTAGAGAATTTTAAGAACCATAAAAGAGTTACAGTTGGAGCTGTGGCAATTCCCAGGAAGGGAGAGTATAGTGTACTTCCAGCTCTTAAGGAGGGGGGAGATTCTCAAGAAAGAAGCAGCATTTGTAAAGTTCATTTTATCTTAGAATGTTAACTGTAAGTTATTCTAAACTCATCTTGTTATTGTCAGTAAATGAAACAGAGATTAAATAATTAAATAGGTAATGAAAACTACACTCTTTAAGGTGGCATTTAATGCTCATTAGAAAGTAGCCTTATCCTGCCTTGCTGATACACATTTACGTCAGATGAACCTGGAGAGCTTCCCACTCCAAGACCTTCAAGGGGAAAGTGAGAGTCAGTCACACGGAAGCTTTGTTTGATCTAAGGCAGTGGTTCTCAACCAGGAGCTATTTTTCCCTACCCCAGGGGACATTTGGCAATGTATGGAGGCGTTTTGAGTTTTCACAACTTGGGGTTGGGGACTGTGTGTGTTGCTGAACTCTAATGAGTGAGACCAGGGATGCTGCTAAACATCCTACAGTGCACAGGATGGTGCCCATAGCAAAGAATCATCTGACCCGAATATGGATAGTGTCAAGTTTGAAAAACCCTAATCTAAGGGACAGAAGCATGCTGTGCCCACAGAGGACTGAGGTTTAGCTTCATGAGTGCAATCTGCTTATGAATAAAGATGTCACTCTTGTCAGGAGTAATTAATTAGAGCTAGTATAACCCAGTTGACAAAACAGTCAGAAAAACCTTTCATTAAGAATTTCCTCTTTTGTAAGTGAACTCTTTTACTCTACATAAAGTTCTTTTTATTTACATCATATAGCAAATCAGGGATCCAAAATATGGTTCTTTGTACTGGTAATGAACAGGGGCATGAATTTTGTTGGGTGTATGATTTAATTGCTTTTCAAAATGTTGACATGTTGACATGGGTGTAAAAACATCAGGAGGTTAAGTTATTAAATGCCTCCACTTCATTCCACTCTATCTGCTGCTGCTAGGATTTGTTCAAGAGCAACAGAAGTCATACCAGAAATGAGCTCTGGTATTTTCTAGAAACAAGGTAACCCATTACAGCACGGTTCTCAATCCTGGTTACACACTAGAGACACCTGGGAGCTTTTTAAAATCTAAATGCCCAGACCCCACCTCAGACCATTAAATCAGAATATTTAGGTGTAGAGCCCAGACATCTTGGTTTTATAAGGCTTCCCAGGTGGTTGCAATGTGAAGCCAAGTTTGAGAACCTTGCTTCTTTAAATGTCATCTGTTGACCAGCAGCATCAGCATCACCTACAGCTTGCTAGAAATGCAGCCTCTCAGGCCCTACCCCACACCTGTGGAATCAAAACATGCTTTATAACAGGATTCTCAGGAGATTCACTAGCACATTAAAGCTTGAGAAGTGCTGCTCTAGAATATATTGCAGAGAGTCCACTTTTAAACTGTATGCATGTTGCAATATGCAGTCTAAAACAAGGCATACTATTAAGACATGGTAAAAAGCTCCAAAGCTTTAAATAGAATTATTTTCACTTGGTAAGAAATGTTAAGTTTATTACTATGGCTGCTTGTGTTTTGCACTAAATTTTATTTATTTTTAATTGTGAAAGATTTCAATCATATAGAGTAATTTAACCCTATGTTGCCTGTTGTTTTGTTTCTCTCAAGAAGAGTAATCACTAAGTAGCCTAGGATTATCTTTCTGGTATCACGAGCCAAATGGGAACCCCATGAAAGACCTTTTCCTATAACTGAGAAGGTTCCTTCTCAGCTCTGTGTTCACATACACAAGGAGGAAATGATCTGAAATGGCATGCAACAGGATCCATGATAGAGTGAGGAGCTTCACCTTTGTTAACAAGATTGAACTGTGCACACATGCATTGTAGTAAAACAATAATTCTAAATAGTCATACAACTTCATTCTGGAAAGCACAAAATGCTTCAAATTATGGTAGTTTGGCAGTGATATCTCCACAGGGAGTTTATAAGGTTTGCTGAATGTCGTACAGCCAATTCCTGACTGCCAGACCTGAGATGCCTTAATTCAACACAGAATCATTGAATGTTCTTTCACACTTCCTGTCTTTTAGGACAGATTGATGAAAATAAAACTTACAAAAATACCTGTCTTAAAGTCAGCCTTCTTCATCCCAGCCAAGTACCCTATCCTGTCAATATGTTTCATTACAGCACCATTTCCTGGAATTACTGCCATTGAATTCCTGTCCTCTTAATAATATATACTTTTTCTCTCCAAAACATGCAAAAAAGAATATGAGAGAGAAGCATGACATAGTGACATAAGCTTAGGGCCAGGAGTCCAGCTGGCTGAATCTAAATCCTGGCTGGTGCTTTATTTGCTGGGTGATTAGAATCATGGCCTAACCACTCTGGGTCTTAGTTTCTTCATCTGTAGAAAGAGTCTAATAAAGTCCTTTCTCATGGGCTGCTGTTAGGAGCAAGCAAGATTATGCACGTGAAGAACAGTGCCTTGCATACAGCCAATACTTATGAAGTATTTCCTTTCTCTTCCTTTCGCTTGCTTTTTGACATGAGAATATTGCATGATACTGAGTTTGGAGTATGAATCCCTTCACCCTGGTAGTGAGCTTAGAACCTGATAGGTAGTTTTTTAACCCACACCCCGCCCTCCACCCTCCACCCTCTAAAAAAACCAAAAAACAACAACAACAACAAAGAAAATGTCATGGTATATCCTGCTTTGTAAAAGTAAATACTACTTTATGAAACTTTTGTTGCCATTAGATATATTAATGTGTGTGGAAGTGTGTGTATGTGTGTCCGGGTTAGTAATGGAAAATATGTTTTCCTACTTTGAGTGACAGCAAAAAAGGTGTGTGTGTGTGTGTGAGTGTGCACGCGTGCGTGTTGCATGCACTGTTAGATGACAGTCTTTATTTTTTTTCTAGCTTTTTTTAAGGTATAATTGACAATTAGAAATCATATATATTTAAGGTATACGACGATGATTTGATATATGTATACACTGTGAAATAATCACCATGATTAAACTAATTAACATGTCCATCATCTCACATAGTTACCAGTTTCTTTTTTTTTCCTTCCTTTCTACCTTCTTTCCTTCCCCCCCTCCCTTTCTTTCTTTCTTTCATGAGAACACTAAAGATCTACCCCCTTAGCAAATTTCAAGTATACAATACAGTATTGTTAACTATAGTCACATTGTTGTACATTAGATCTCCAGAGCTTATTCATCTGGCAGAACTGAAACTTTGTATCTCTTGACCAACATCTTCCCGTTTCCCCTCACTCTATCCCTTGGCAACCACCATTCTACTCTCTGCTTCTGTGAGTTTGATTATTTTGGATTCCACATATAAGTGAGAACCTGCAGTATTTCACAGCAAAAAGTTTTGAAAGCCAGTGCTCTCAGGGTGGATCAGGCCAGGTAAACAAATTCACCTGACCATGTCAGGCTTAAACCTTCTCACATACCCTCAAGAGGCAGTCACAGACACAGTAGGAGGGGTCATTTGGTTGCCATGATGACATGGACGGGAGGTATATGTTGCACTAACTATATTGCACCTCACTGACACTTGCTAAGCCCTTGCTTCTGTTTGGCCAGCCCACACTCACACGCCACCTGAGTATTATGATGCCCATGACCCAGTGGGCTCATCACTCCGTGACCTGCCTTCGGAGTTCAAGCTGTGTCATCCTCAGCTGGACACAACATCTACCCAATTATACAGCACACAGCTGGGGGAAAAGAGAAACATCAGGCCAGGCACAGTGGCTCACGCCTGTAATCCCAGCACTTTGGGAGGCCGAGGTGGGCAGATGGCCTGAGGTCAGGAGTTTGAGACCAGCCTGACCAACATGGAGAAACCCCGTCTCTACTAAAAATACAAAATTAGCCGGGCACGGTGGTTCACGCCTGTAATCCCAGCTACTCGGGAGGCTGAGGCAGGAGAATCACTTGAACTTGGGAGGTGGAGGTTGCAGTGAGCCGAGATCGCACCATTGCACTCTAGCCTGGGCAACAAGAGAGAAACTCCGTCTCCACACAAAAAGAAAAAAAAAAGAGAGAGAGAGAGAGACAGCAACTCAGGAGTTAAGTCCATTTTCTATGAAAATATATCCTCTTAGAACCATATCAGGTTTTCCTTTTTGCCTCTGATTATAACTATTGTATTGACATCTTTGAAAAGGAAAGGGAGAGCTGGGCCCAGTGGTGCATGCCTGTAATCCCAGCTACTTGAGTGGCTGAGATGGGAGGATCACGTAGACCAGCAGTTCAGGGCTGCAGTGAGCTATGATCGCAGCACTGCACTGCAGCCCGGACAACAGAGCAAGACCCTGTCTCTTAAAAAAGGAGCGGCAAAGGGCTACAAACTCCCCATCATGTGCCAAATACTGTGTTACATACCTTCATGCACACTTTCTTAACTAGAAACTCAGTTGGTCAACAATTAGATCAACAGATACTGGCATTATTTTCCCATAGTGACCAATCTGTCTTCTGTGTTTACTTCAATCAATCTTCCCTCTGGGCCTATAGACAAGTTTTCTCTCTGAAATATTAAATCTGGTAACCGTAATAATGAAGCAGAGAAAAGGGGAACTCTTGGAAATGCACTACAGATACTCCACCAAACAAACTCTCATTTTATCCATAATTTTCCATTTTCTTTTTCCATTTTTTTCCAGCAAGAGTTGCGTATAAGCTATAAGCGACAGTGAACAAACAAATGGTTGCAGGGAAAGCATAAGGGAGCTAGGACAGAGATGATCTGCAAAGCTAAATCATAAGCCAGAATAATGGAGCATAGACTGTGTTTCTGGTTCACTCTGCTGCTTTGATCTGCAGTCCAATGCTCTACCTCTGAGCTGTACCCCCTCCTTACTCTGCTGCTTTGAATGTCCTTGAGAGAAGCAATAGGAAAGTGCCTCCTGATGGTTTACAGTGTTCACCTGCTTCAGTAACTGCTAATTTTAAAACAGAACCTACAGTCCATATTCATTAAAGAAGAGCTAGCTTACCAACATCATTCAAATTCAGGAGATAAGATTGGCCAGAGAAAGCAGGTTTATAGTTTTTCACCTGGAGAAACACATTTGTTCTGCAGCTGTGGAAAGCAATGACGTGATGGCCCACAGATGTCTCTCTCCTCAGGACATGCCTCACTGCCCCTCTGCTAGAAACCTCCTAACACTTCTCCAAGTCACACCTGGGCGATTTCATCATGAACCTAATCTGTCTCTTCTAAGTTGGTGGGAAGACATCGAGGGCCAGACCAAATATAGATCTGATCCTAGTGATTGCGTTCTCAGTTCTTGAGTTTACTGAGCCCCCTGCAGAAACAAACAACTCACCAAACTTCCACTGCAAACAGCATTGACTTTCATCCCTCTGAGCTACTTCCAGCAGAAATTGAGCAGTAACAGGGAAGAGAGGAAAGAAAGCAGTGGCTATCTGGAAGGTTGATATCATTGCTTGAAGCCTCTAGGCTATCAAAACAATATAATAAAGACAGGCCTCTGTGAACACCACGTGTCAGCCTCTAAAAGGACATAAATTCATTATTTACATAATGTGAGGTTACATGTTACTATATTAGGAGTTTTCTTATTCTATATTCTATATTAGAGTCATCTTCAAAATTATAACAGCAGCAAAGGGACTTGTTGCCTAATTAAAACCCTTAAAAATGATGAAATAAAATATTATGTAAGTCAAAGATAACTGAAAGAGGAAAATATGCCTGAACTGAACTGCTGTTACGGTTGATTATATTAGAACAGGGTTTCTCAAAACTAGACTAGAAACTTCTGAGAGATTATGGATGGCCATAGCAGGACACAGCTTATCAAATACATCTTTCCTGAACTTGGGTCGGCACCTTCAATGTGGTTTATCCTCTTAGACTTCTTAACTTAGCAGTTTTTATACACAGAGACTCCGTAAATAGAAGAGATATAAATTTTCACCTAGTCCCCTAACCCATTCAACATTTCCAACAAATGGCTGAATACTTGACTATTTCTAGCAATGGTGAGTTCATTACCTTCCAAGGTGGTATGTTCCATGTTCAGTCACAGAGTTGTTAAAAGTTCATCCTCATACAGAGTTGAATTCTGTCTCCCTGTAATATCAACCAATAGTCTCTGATTAGTTTCCTTGGAGCCATTAATACAAATATGAGTGAACTCAAAAGAGCCCTTCATTCTTTTGAAAATACTTGTCATATCAGCCAGGCTTATCTCTTCTCAAGGCCAGCCTTTGTTGTTCCTTCTATTCTTGTTCCTTCTATGCTTCCTCATGTGTTGTCACTTTCAGGAACATTCACCACCCTGGGAGGGTTCCCTTGCCCCCAAACTTATTCTCAATCTGTCCTGTTTGTATCTCATAATCCTACTCCTTTTTCTATCCAGTGACCCAGGGACAACTGTTTATAAATTGGAATATCAATGAGATTCTCTCTTTCAAGAATTCAAACAGAGGTTCTGATACTCTAATTAGATGATAGTGAGGACTTGAGTTGAACAGTTTCACATAGAGTTGAGGCTGGTGTGGCCTGACTGGAACATGCATGATTATGGGAACCTGGTAAGAGAAGAGCAGAAATTGGAGAGAGTATGAGCCCTGAGAAATTGAGAACAATCTCACTTCCTGACTTGGTCATTGGAGCTCCTGGGCTAGATAGCCCTGTGTATACCATCATGCTAACATTTATTGAGCATACACTATATACCAGGCATGTAAGCTTTTAATGTACATTTCTCTGAATCCTCTCAAAAAACCCTCTAAGGAAGGAGATATCATCCCTATTTTACTACAAGAGACTGAGGCATGTAGTAAGTGAGTTACCCTGTTCCCACAATGGTTAGTGGCAGAGCCAAGATTTGAAACCAGAATTTTGGCTCCAGAGCCCAGGCTTCTCATCTTTACAGGGCATTGCTTCCCTATCTTTGGAAACTTATGAGATTATCTTGCAATAATTTTCTTATAGTAATTCCTTAAAGACAGTCCCATTTATTTAAGCTACCATGAGTGAGTTTCTGTCCTTTGTAACAAATCTTCCGCGATTAAGATGCCAGATGGTTCAAAGATACCAACTAATGGCCAAATGGCACAGGCAGTGCATTTTGTCATGTTACTATAGAAAAAAAAATGCCATCTAGCTTTCCTTCAATTGCCTTGGCATAACATTACCTTTTCCATAGTATCTGGTGGTCTGTTCCTTTGCCAGAGCAGATATCACATTATATTATAGTCATTTGTCTATATCAGGGTTTCCCAACCTTAGCACTGTTGAGATTTGATGCTAGATAATTCAGGCTTTGTGGTGGGGGCTGTCTTGTGCATTGCAGGATGTTCAGCAGTATCCTGGCCTCTATCCACTAGATGCCAGTAAAACACCTTCTCCCAGTTGTGACAACCAAAATGTCTCCAGACATTGCCAAACATCCCCCAGGGGGCAAAATTGACCCTAGTTGAGAATCACTCGTCTACATGTTCTAGATCCCCTCCACTAATCACACACTGACTTCAAGTGCAGGATTTTGTCTTTATCCTTGTTTCTGTCCAACGCTTGGTACATTAAGATAATCACTCTTAATTGAAAAAAAAAAACTATAGTTACTTGCATTAAAATGGTGTTTTGTAGTAAAAAGTCTGGAGTAACTGTATACCTGTGTCCATCTGGGTATAGTCATGAAGACAAAGACATTAAGAGTAGTACCAAAATCAAGGGTTTAATATAGAAATTAGGCTTTATATGAATGTGGGGGAGCAACTGGGGAGATTAAGGTCTAAAAGGCAATAGTCAAAGGATGGGACTTAACATGAAGTTCTGAGTAGAAAACCAAGTGTTCACAGAAAAATCTGAGAAGTCACCAGGTCTAGGCACCAAAGTAAGATCATAAAGTGGGCGTCCACAGAAAGGTCTAGCCACTGTGTTTAACAAAGCAGCCTCTTCTGACCCCAGTGATTCCCAAAAGTAACAGCCTCTGCTTCCTTTCTACCTTCCAGATCTTCCAAGTTTCTCTTACTGAAAAATCCTAACCTGCAACCAATCCAGAAGAGAATTCTGGTAAATGTAGTTCTTCCCAGCCTTAGGCAGATGCCTAAGGAGTGGTGGTGCCAGATAAACAACAGATAATCCCATACAATAACCACTTTGGCACCAAGTGTGTGAATATATATAGAGAGAGAAGTTGAAGCACGATAAAGATCTAGAGAATTTGGCAGTCAGGATCATCCAAGTTAGTAAACAAGTAAATGCTTGATGTGATTTGTCACTGATGCTATTATTATTGTTTTGAGTTTAGTAGTGGGTTCATCCCCTAATCAGCTGACCCCTCCAGTCTCAACATTCACCTTGCACCCTGAACAGATGGCAAATGATATTAATAATCAAACAGCTCATACTCCAGATGGAAGATGTTCACCTTCATGCTGCTTAGAATTTTGTGTCTTTTGAGCACTCTAGCTAGAGCAGAATTGACAGAAAGTGCTGTGAAAGAATTTCCATATGCAAGGCATTGCTTCTCTTATGAGGAATTGAAATATCACAGCCATATTATCAATTTCTAAACTACTCTCTAAGGCTACAGATGACATTAAATGAAAACATTTCTGCTTGATAGATTTTGAACAGAAAGCCAAACAATTATTTTTAAACAATTACTTCTAGTCCATTTAAAATGTGGTGCTGTAGGTGAGGTATGATCCAAAGAAGAGTGAAATATATATTTCACTATAGAAAATTCTATTAAAAATATACATTGAAAAGACAAAGACTTCAGAGTTTGCAAGGCCCACAAAGCCTAAAAGGTTTACTATCTAGCCCTTTACAGAAAACGTTTGCTGACTCCTGGGCTAGAGAGAGAACAGCAGGAGTTAAGGTCTGAGAGGTAAAGGGGATGTTACAAGGACTTATGAGGAGAACCACTGGAGAGTTTTGAGCTGAAGATGACCTGATTTGACTGGAAATTTAACAGAATCCCTTTATTTGCTATGTTGAGAATAGACATTATTGTTGGGAGGACAGGTCTAGAAGCCAGCAGACCATGTAGATGACTACTGCAATAATTCTGGTGGGAATTATCCTGATGAGCCACCAAGGGGTGGCTCAGACCAGCATGTAGTGTTGGAGATGGCAAGAAGTTATTAGGTTCTGGTTTGAAGCTTGAACTGATTCTATTTCCTGGTTTGAAGCTTGAACTGATTCTATTTCCTGATACTAGATATATTGCATAGCCCCACATAGGTGTAGGGGAGGCTAGAATATTCAGACTTTCCACGTACACATTTATGACCAGCCAAAACAGGGGTTCTCAAGTAGGGTTGATTTACTCATCCAGGAGACACTTGGCAATGTCTTGAGACATTTTTGGTGTCACAGTTCAGGGGCGGGGTGCTACTGGCATCTAGTGGGTAAAGGCCATGTATGCTGCTAAACATCCTGAAATGCAAAGCTCAGTTCCCAAGAACAAATAATTATCTAGCCCCAAGTGTCAATATTCCTGCAGGTAAGCAACCTTGAACTAAAGAAAGATCCACCATTATGAGAAGAAATAAAGAATGGGTTTTGGTGGTAACTAGGAGTTGTATAGCCCAACTCAACTCCCTATGCCGCCACCCCAGCCATTTACAGGCTGTGGCAACATCAGTTGCAAGATTTCTGCTCATACCACAGCTGAGTTCTGTTTGTTCTCCCCTGCCCGTACGTTTTCCCCATTACTGGGGGTGAAGTCTGTCATGAATAAGAGGCCCTACTGGCATTTGTAAATGCAGAGGCTTATAAAAATAACATGTGTGATCAAGGCAATGAAGGTGATGTTGTATAATGATAGCTAAATGGTACACAGCACCACAGTGCAGGTATTAATTTGTTTTAAGAGATTTATGAAGAGAATATTCCATTAATTAGAATTTTAAGACTTAAAAACGGATGTTTGGTAATTACTATAGATTTACAGGGATTTTGCTTTCCTTGCTAAACCCAAATGAATAGAGTATTAGTTCAAATACCCTAATGTTATACAAATACTCCTTAGTCTTTTGCTATGGGTGTTAACTGATAAGATCGAAATTTATTTGGTAAAATATTTGAATATATCTAATACGTATTGACTTTTCATTTAACTAGCTTTATTATTTTGAATTGTAAACAGATACATAAATGAAAAAAGTCTTTATATTCTAAAATTTTTGTCTATTCCATTTGTTTTCCTTGCAAAGAAGTATGCACTTTCTTATAAGATTCTTAATAGGGTGAATCTAATTTTCACACTATGTGGCTGCTCACGAGCTTAATACTTGGCCAAAAAAATGGACAGTGTTTCAAAAATAGAATACCTCAGTTATTGAGTGACATTGTTAAGCTTAGGTTTGCCCTAATTTTATATAAATCCAATATGCAAAAATAAGCCATATGGTAAATAAGCAAGGAAATGACTTTTCAAGTTACAAAATACTTTTTTCATATTACCATTCACTTAAGCCTTTACTTTATACATATAAACATTCAATGTAGGAAGATTCAGCCAAGTATTATTCTAGGTACTGCGGATATCAAAATATGTCAGAATGGGCCCCTGCACTTGAAAGTTACATGAAAGAGGCAGACATGTAAATAGCTGAATTTAATATGATGCAGTAGATTCCATTATAGAGACATGTACTACAGGAGGTAAGGAGGAACCCATGGCTCAGGCTCAGGGGTCAAGAAAAGGCATTCTGAATGGAATAATGGCAGAGTAGAATCTTAAAAGACTTGAAGGAGTTTACCAGGTAAAAAGAGGTGAGGATTATTCTATATAAAGGGAAGCAGTTTATAATCAAAGGTCATGTAATCCTATGAGAGAAGTAGGTGTGAGGCAGGACATGGTGGTCCTTGAATGTCACACTAAAGGAGCTTGGGAGTGGTCATTAAGGAGATGAGAAACTGTTGAAAAGTATTAAGTCTTGAAATGGAAGCAATGGCCCAATGGCATCTATTCCACTAAAGTAGAAGGCAGGGATAGCTCCATAATCTGCGTAGTACGGTGCAAAATTAAAATGTAGGTCCCTTGTTGAAAAATTATTATGAATGTCAACATGGCTATAGCAGAGCATTAAGCCAAACACAGGACCCTTCTAAGCACTGGGCACTGTGTGACTGTATAGTATGCACACTCACGAAGCTGGCCCTGTCAGGTCTCAGGGCAGGGGTAGAAAGAAGACAATAAAACCCTCATTTGCATGTGTCTACTCCCTGGTTGGGAAGAAAAATCTTAAATATATCAACCAGCTAGAGATTAGTCTCAAGGCAACATACTAGCCAGCATTATAGTCCTATACCCACAAATTCAGAAAATGGCCAAATGTCCTATCTCTTCATTTTAAAGATGAGGAAATTGAAGAGCAAAAAAAAAAATTGAGGGACTGTCCCAAACTCACACTTCTAGGTTATAGTAAAGATGTGAATTCAACCAAAGCCTTTCAGATTCTAGCCCAGTGATTTCCTCTGTTCCTCTGCAATATCCAGTCTATTTAAAGTGAGTAGAACAGGATGGAAGTTCTTTGAGGGAAAAGATTGATCCAGAGGCTGCAGAAAGGACTACAATTGGTAAAGAGAGAGTTATCTGCCAGGAGACAACTGCTGTCCTCTCCCTTCCCCCAGGGAGCACGACTTTTCTGTGTCCTTACTTAGAATTAAGAGGATCACTACAAACACAATTATTGGGTAATGATTAGGAACCAGGCAATGTACTCTAGAGAATAGGGCTACAGAGTTAATTTTGACATGCTCCCAGGAGCTCACCCCTCTGGTGAGCAAAGATAATAGTGGAAATCAGCTATCAAAACCCAGAGTCCTTGGGCATCTATACTTTAATATGAATGGGAAGCAATATTAAAGAAAATAATAAAAAGAAAAATGGAAATTAATACCTAAAACCAATAGGTAACTAGAAAGTCTTTTTCAGAATAGGAGAATCATGGATGATTTGTACATCGCCTTGTATGTCTCAGCAGTGTTACCATCAATACCTTCACCAACTCTGGAGACTTCAGGCTAAACTGAACCCCAATAAACCTTTGTACATATCTCAAAAATATGCCTCCTATTATACTCCATTTCATTATTTATGCCCCCTTCAAAAAAAGCAACAACAAATCTGAGGTGTCCAAAGTTTAGAAGTAGATCTTAATTATGTGCTTCCAGAGCCAAGTCCAGTGCCTGCCCTATAATAGGAGCTTCTTTATTCAACATTACTGCCGATGGTCAATAAATTGAATGGATTGACAGATGAGATCAGTGTAACTGTGGGCACCCTCCAAGTGGAGGGCCTGGGTACAGAGAGAAGCTTTCAGTGCATCAGGGTGAGAGAAGCAGGGTCAGCCACATCCAAGAGATACTTCTGCCATTTCACTCTTCTTTTATCCTTCTGCCAATTTCTTCACTTAAGAAAGTAAAAAAAAAAAAAAAAAAAAAAAGTAGATATCAAGTCCTTTACCTGGGCTTAATTCTTATATATACTCCTACACACAGTTTTACCTCTCATTGATCATTTTAAATTGAAATAATTAAACTACCTTATAGGATACGGGCTCACTTTTCTAACCAGGTCAGGTTTTGATTGCATTCATTCACAATCTTTACCTATGCATAAGCCTGCTCTAATATTTATTTGTAGAGATCATCTTTCTTTTTTAAGTTTATTTTGTCATAGAGTTGTATATAGTTACGAGAACATTCAACTCTGTGGAATGCAGGTATTATAGAAAAGGTTAAGTATAAATCACTTTATATGGAGTACATCATGAATTAGGTGAGCTTGGATTTACTAGCAACTGGAAGATCCTTCTGTAAAGTAAAAAAAAAAAATCCATCAGTCAATAAACAAGGATTTATCAAGAATTTTTTGAGCACGCATTAGATTACTCAGTTATGAATCCAATTTCAAAGAAATCATCCACTGATTTATTGCTTTTATATGGTTCAGATACTTATTTTGAAAGGAAGCACACTTGTGTTTGGTTTTATAACAGAGGAGAGATAGGCTGATGAGTAAATGTGATTCTCTGAAATGGTACCCCTGAGAATGTCATCGGGTATGACATTGGTTTCCTGCTAATGTATCATTACTGAGATGAAGTCAAGATGTTTATTTTTCAAGCAGAAGTTACATTCTCTATCAATATGACATTACATTATAGTGCTGCTAGTTCTTCAGGGATATGATTCCTACAGTAGGGTGGATATTGGAGCCTTAGGCAGTGATACTGTATCTCAAGTGACTAAGATAAGATACAGGCAGCTAACTGCACAGAGAGCCACTAGCCAGTTTACCTAGCATGACTTGCAGAGCAGTTTTCACCAACACTGTACTTAGATTGGCATTTTTAGTCCTACTTTTAAATTTGAAAAGCCAACCAGTGGTCAATCAGGAACACATTCAATCCCATATATTTGTAATATTTATCTTACTTTACGCCAGGAATTCTAGGTTTAGATAACTAGCTGTTGAAAGTGTAATATTTGGCACAATGATGACTCAAATAGCCTGTTCCAGTTACTGTGCTGAATAAACCACTTCAAACTTATTGGCACAAAACAACCATCTTACTATGCTCAGGAATTTGTAAAAGGCAGAGTAGGAATGACTTGTCTCTACTACGTGATATCTGACATATTAGCTCGGACGATTCAAAGACACATGGTTATTTGACAGCTAGGAGTTAGTCATCTGTAGACTTGTTTGTTCACATGTCTGATGCCTAGGCTAGGAAAACTCTAAGACTAAGACTGCTCATCAGAGTGCCTACACATAGTCTTTCCATGTGGCTTGACTTCCTCACAGCATGGCAGCCTCAGGGTAGTTGGATTTTTTATATGGTGTCCCAAGACTCCAGGCCCAAGTGCACCAGTGAACATGGCAGGGCTGCACTGCCTTTTATGAACTAACATTGGAAGTCATACCGTGTCATCTTCACTGCATTCTATTACTTACAAGCAAACATAAGCCCGCCCAGATTCAAAGGGAGGGGACATAGACCCCTAACTCTCAGTAGGAAGAGCTTCAAAGTCACAATGAAGAAATCATGTGAACGGGACATATTGTTGTGGCCATCTTTGACAAATACATTTTGTCAAAGTCCACCCTCTTCCCACAACAATTCACATCCCTCCCACGTGCAAAATATGCTCACTCCCTTTTCCAAGACCTCCAATATTAAATGCACACCTACAGGAATAGTAAAATAGAAAGCTGTTTTTTGTTATTGGTGTTTTATTTTATTTTCTGGGTAAAGGGAAATAATTAATGACCTATAAAAGACTTCAATGGGTGAAACATTGATTACAGGTATTGAACTAAAATGTAGCTCAACCTGAAGAACAGGAGAAGATACTTTCAAACTCTTCATCCAATAAGGGATCAATATCAAAAATATACAAGGAGCTCAAACAACTCAACAGCAAAAAATCCAAATAATCCAATTTAAAAATGGAAAAAGTATCTGAATAGACATTTCTCAAAAGAAGACATACAAATGACCAACAAGTGTATGAAAGAATGCTGAACATCACTAGTCATCAGAAAAAAGCAAATCAAAATCACAATGAGATATCATCTCACCCCAGTTAGAATAGCTATTATCAAAAAGACAAAAAATAACAAATGCTAGCAAAAATACAGAAGAAAGGGAACTCTTATATACTGTTGGTGGGAATGTACATTAATACAGCCATTATGGAAAACAGTATAGCTCAAAAAGCTAAAAATAGAACTACCATATAATCCAGCAATCCCAATACTGGCTCTATATCCAAAGGAAAGGAAAACAGTATGTTAAAGAGATATCTGCACTCCCATATTTACTGCAGCACTATTTACAAAAGACAAGACATAAAATCAACACACATATCCATCAACAGATAAATGGATAAAGAAAATGTAGCGTTCATACATAATGGAGTACTATTCAGTCTTAAAAAATCAAATCCTGTCATTCATAGTAACATGGATGAGTCTGGAGGACATTATGTTAAGGGAAATAAGTCAGGCAGAAAAAGAGAAATACTACAATTTCTCATTTTTGGGAGCTGAAAAAGTAGATCTCATAAAGGTAGAGGGTAGAATGGTGGTTACCAGAGGAAGAGAAGGGTAGAAAGGAGTGAGGAATAGGGACAGTTTGATTAACAAATACAAAAGTACAGCTACATAAGAAGAACAAGTTTCAGTATTCTATAGCACTACAGTAAACAATAATTTATTGTATTTTTTTCAAAGAGCTAGAAAAGAGGATTTTGAATGTTATCAACACAACAAAGTGATTAAATTTTGAGGTGATTTATATACTAATTAACTTGATTTGATCATTACACATTGTATACGTGTATTGAAATACCATACTTACCTCATAAACATGTACAATTATGTGTCCATTAAAATATATTTAAAAATTTAAATGTAGCTCAAAACTCAGGATCTCATCATGTAAGTCAAATGAAGCATCTCAGGTTAAGCATTTTGGATACAGTTAAATATGAAAACCTGGGAACTAAAGAGACAAGGTATCTGCTCCACTTACTCAACAGACAATATGGAGATATACAGAGGATAACTGTTATAGACTCTCCCATTCAAAAATAGGGGGAACAAGAGGCACACAGCAGTCACTGGTTAACAGGAATTCTGAGACCTAGAAAGGTCCATGTTGGAAGATCCTTGTTTGGGGGATATAGTCCTTGGTTGTCCTCTCTAGTTTTTAGGTCTGCTCTCTGGACTCTTATTCTGCTATTTGAAACATCTTTCTTTTTCTATAAGAAGGGGCACTTGTTTGCAACTGAGTAACCTTTTTAGTCTATTTATTGTCTTTAAAAGATTAGGGGTCTAAAGACCTCCTTTCATTTTATACTATCTTTGTTGTTTTCAGTCCAAACATACAATTCCTTAAAAACTGTTGGGGGCAGGGCTGGGCATGGTTGCTCATGCCTGTCATTCCAGCATTTTGGGAGACCAAGATGGGAGGATTGCTTGAGTCCAGGAGTTTGGGACCAGCCTGGACAATATAGTGAGACCCCCACCTCTACAAAAAAGTTAGCCAGACATGGTGGCACATAACCCGTCCACCTTGGGAGGCTAAGGCAGGAGGATCACTTGAGTCTAGGTAGTCGAGGCTGCAGTGAGCTGTGATCATGGCACTGCACTTCCAGCCTTGGTGACAGAGTGTGACCCTGTCTCAAAAAAAAAATACTGTTGGGGCTTATATATAAATTTATAATCCACTTCATTAGACAAAAGCTATACTCACAAATATTTTCAGGATAAACCCTGTTTTAGTTAGACAGGAGGATTACGTTTTAGACATGTATTGCATAGCATGGTGACTATAGTTAATAATAATGTACATTTCAAAATTGCTAAAAGAATAGATTTTAAGTGTTCTCACCACAAAAAAATGATTAGTATGTGAAGTAATAGATATGTTAATTACCTTGAGTTAATCATTCCACAACAGAACACTACATTATACTCCATAAATATATACAATTATTATTTGTCAATTATAAGCCCTTGTTATCTTAGGCTCCCTGTGAGTATGCTGTGTGGCCCAACCCCCTTAATATTCGTAGAAGCTTATTGTTTAGAGGAGACAATCTGTAAGGCATGTTCTTATGATCCTTATAAGATCTATTGCCTGTCTGAAAGAGCTTATCAGGTACTGCTTTAGATATTTCTCAGGTTTTAACAAAGAATCGTACAGTCCCACCCTGTATATGGTTTTTTCCCCTGAGGCCTGTTCTGATTTGAGGACCCTTCGCAGGCTGAAAAGACTTATTCTGGATCCTTTACATTTCCTCCAACTTCTACTTGGGACACTTAATGGCCTATTCTTCAGTTCTTTGTCCTCTCTCAGTTTGGTATCAGCAGCTAAAAGCCAAGCAGTATCCTCAGTGCTCTATCTGGAAATCTCCTTAGGTAGATGATGAGGTTTATTAAGTATATTTTCTATTTTCCATGTTACCACAGGAAACAATGTTGGTAAACTTTTCCCCATCCTCCAGCTTTCAACAGCAATTGCCTTTCTTTCCTCCCAGCCTTCCAACAACCTCCTTAAGGGCCTTCCAGCTTCTGCCTGCTGCCTGGTCCCAAAGATAATGCCACAACATTTCAGTTTTTGATACAGCATCAATTATCTGTGTAGCTATCTGTTACTGCATAATAAATCATCCAACATCTTAGTGGCTTAAAACAATAACAAGCAGTTCATTATCTCTCACACTTTCTGTGTGTCAAGAATTTGGGAAGATCTCAGGTAGGCAGTTGTGGTTCGGGGTCTCTCCTCTTGGTGCAGTCAGACAGTAGCTGGGGCTGGAACAGCTGGGAGTTGGCCAGGCATCATTCTCTCTTCATGTACTCACAGGGCTTTTCCATGTGATTTCTCCACATGGGCTACTTTGAGTTCTTCACAGCGTGGTGGTCTCAGGGCAGTCAGACAGCTGACATGGTGGCTCATGGTTCCAAGCACACCAGGATTGGAGCTTCATCACTTTTTATGACCTAGACTTAGAAGTTACTTAGTGTCACTTCCACCAAATTCTGTTGATTAGGAGCAAGTCACAAGCCCACTTAGACTCAAGTGGAGGGGATACAGACCCCATGTCTCAATGGAAAGAGTGTCAATGATAATACTGTTAAGAAAAAAGCATATGGGATGGGAGATATTGTTGTGGCTATCTTTGGCAAACACAATATAATACAGTCTGTGACTTCTATATGACATATGGAAGCATGCAGAGGAGAAAGAAGCGGGAACTGCTTCTCTTCTCTTTGCCTTGCCAACATGCCACTATGCTATCCACAGACCAGTTTGAGAGGGCCCTGCAGGATGAGTGTAGGGGATCCCACCAGCTGACCTAAACCACGGCTACTCAGTAAAGCTTTCTTTGGAATACTTAGCTGACATGCAGAATGATACTTATAATTTCATTTTGTCCTCAGCATTGGAGCAAAGATTTATTCTGAATCCAAAATTATTTACAAGTATTACCTTATCTGGGTAAAACTTGAAAAGTATTTAAAAGAATAATTTTAACTGTATTGGCTAATCGCTGATTTTAGCATAAGTCACCTTCAGTATTTTTTGTCTTGCAAACCGTTTGCGGTTAAAAAGACTACCAGTCATGCATTAAAATATAACCAAGTGTATGCCTCCAGCTGAGGTCTCTCTGAGTTACAGACTGTCCATTGCAATCAATCACCTACCCCATGTATCTATTCGAATGTCTCGAGTGCACCTCAATCGTATTATTTTCCCCAAACTTAATGTGATCCTCTTTTGGTGTCTTCTCATTGAATGACATTAATATCTATCTAGTGGTTTAAGCTGGAGGTTAACCTTGACAATTTCCAATCCATCTCTAAGACCTGTTGATTGCCCCTCTATGTCTCCAGTTGGCACATTGCTCTCTACCTACACCACCACCCATTAAATCCAAATCATTATCATCTCTCATCTGGACCATTGCTGTAGCTTTGTAACTTCCTGGATTCACTTTTGCGTTCCTCTAGGCAGTCATCCACATGGCAACCAAAGTGATTTATTTCAATATGCTGATCTGGTTATGTCATGCAATCTCCATTAAAAGCCAGCTATGGCTCCCCTTGGTTCTCAAAATAAAGCTCCATCAGACAATGGTTTACAAGGCCCTATATGATGTAGCCCCTGGTTCATTTCTGAAACACTGTCTCACTCCACACTCCCCCTGTATTCCAGGCCTCAATTGCATCCCTCAATTGCAGCAAACCCTCCTATCTCAGACATTGCCAAACCCTGCCTTCACCTCTTTAATGCCTCTCATTTTTTAAATCTCTAATGAAATATCACTTCCTAGGGGAAAAGCTTCTCTTATCTGTCAGATTAGACCAGGACCCCATTTAGTAAGCTCTCATAGCATCTTATAATTTTCCGTCAGAGCCCTTATCATAGTTAGTAATTATGTATTCATGTGATTACTTTATTGTTTCCCTTCATCTCGAGGTTGCAAACTCCTTGAAGGCAAGAATCAAATCTATTTTGCTCTCCACTGGATCCCCGGCACATAGCACAGTGCCTGGCATCTCTGCAAGCCTTTTCCAACCACTCAATCTAAAACACTCCCTTCTATGCCACTCGCCTAAGTCTCTTACCTTAACTGTTTATTTTTTTCCAAAGCACCCATCATTATCTGTGTGTGTCTTGTGTGTATATGCATTCGTGTATGTATATGTGTGTATATGTATAAATATGTTTGTGTGTGTGTATAATTTGTTTACTTGTTACTGTTTCCCCCTCTAGAATGTAAATTCCAAAAAATCAGAGACTTTTGTATCCTTGTTCATTGCTGTAACTCTACCATATACCTGGCACATAATAGGTACTCAATAAATATTTGTTAAAAACGTGAGAAATAAGCCAGGCATGGTGGCTCATGCCTGTAATCCCAGCACTTTGGGAGGCCGAAGCGGGTGCATCACCGGAAGTCAGGAGTTTGAGACCAGCCTGGCCAAAATGGTAAAACCCCGTCTCTACTAAAAATACAAAAATTAGCTGGACATGGTGGTGGGCACCTGTAATCCCAGCTACTCGGGAGGCTGAAGCAGGAGAATCACTTGAACCCAGGAGGCAGAGGTTGCAGTGAGATGAGATTGCACCACTGCACTCCAACCTGGGTGACAAAAGCAAAACTCTGTCTCAAAAAAAAAAAAAAAACAAGAAGAATGGCAGTTGCTCAGTAAATAAATCCTTGAAGTTTCTTCTTTAAAAATCAATGATAAAAATATGCTGCACTGAAAAAGAGATAATACATTGACATGTTTTTCTTTTGGAAAAATTGCCTTTTATAATCTGCCCAAAATGACACTTTGACAGTTTTAATTCATTTCAGCACATGTCATTAAGCAACAAGGGGCTATATTTGGTTTAGTTTATTTCAACTTTGTTGTTCTGCAAAGCTCAGTCAGATTCTTCATTCATAATCTTGAATGGAAGCCATTTGGGATTTGATAATGGAAGCCATTTGGGATTTGATAGGGGCAAAAACGTACACAAATCAAACACCAGAGACTTTGGAATCAGTTTTAGAATCAGACGGACCTGGATTTGAATCTCAGCTTCAACATTTATTAGCGCTATAACTATAGAAAGCCACATAACTTTTCTTGGCCTCAGTTTCCCCAAGAAATATGTGACTTGAAGGATCAATTCGGTAATAGGACTGACCATGGTTTTAAGTGAATGATACAGACTCTTAATAAATGCTATCCATTTATTATTCATGTCTATTCCCAAAGTAGCCATGATACAAAGGAGGAAATTGAAGCCCTAACAGTTGAAGAAAATTTCCCAAGGCCATTCCTCTTATATCCAGGTCTGTGATTAAGCATCATTCAACCATCATTTGCTTGGGAGATTTTTTCAGTGAAAACCCACTGTATTTGGACACATATTGCTTCCTAAGACAGACTGGAGAGTCTATTACGTCCCTGCATTGAGTGAGACTCACTACAACCTTCAGTTCCAACTGAGAAATTTCCTGTCCCAACAGAAAGGAGGCTCAGTCCAATAAAAAAATCTGGGTGAGAAATGCGATGGAAAGATTTTTAGGAGTCCTTTTACTTCCTCCTTTCTCAAGAATAAAAGAAAAATTACAAATATAGACTCTGCTAAAATATTTTCATCTGTAAGTGCCATGTTCTTTAATTATATTGAAATCATTTGCTTATGACAAACAATTCACTACGATGCAATTCCAGTGAGCTTTAGGTCAATTTCCCATCTAGACAAGAATTATTCTAAACACAGGAATGAGCAAATTTTACAATAAGTAAAACTGATGCATAAAATAAATAAAATTAGATAATAAATTTCAAGCAAATTGCACAGTGCCATGGCAGTGCTTTATACAGCAGACGGGATTAAGGAGATCTTATCAAAGTGTGATATAAAAATTGCATGTATTGAAACCTTGACTGGATGATTCATTTTCTGTGAGAATTTAATTAATCAATGAATAACAAAAGAGGGTCAGCTAGAAGTGCTTATTGCTCAGTTACTAAAGATGGAAGATGATGGATAATTAATTGAGTTTCTGGCTAATCAGAAGAAATGGAGAATATATGCCTAAAATTAATTATTTCCTTACTGGGAGGACCTAACTGAGTCTACCTGTAAATATGCTCAACTCAGCTGTGGCTACAGATTGTTCTTTATTTTAGTTTCAGTTTATCCATGACTCAAGCTCATTTCATATAGGAATCTTGTCATATTACCATAACATTTTATTCTGAACCTGCTAGAAAGGCAATTAGTCATTTATTATAACACAAAAAAATTCAAATTGGTTGCAGTTTTGTTTTCAGAATCAAAACCATCTCCTTTGATGTGAATACCATAAAGTTCTATATTTAAAAGGCATTGAATGCATTATAATGGTAAATAAGAAGACCCTTAAACTAGCATTCATACCTCCTGCACATAAAACCTTAAATGGATAATTTTTACTCGCAACAGGTTTATTTTTGTGGCAGAGAATTTTAAAGAATTGATTAAATTAGCTATGACTATGCTCAGAAGCATAATTTGAAATAGTGTTGAATGAATGAGGAAAGTATTTTCAAGCATAGGGAAAACCCTCTTAAAATTCCCTTTTGTTCATTATTCAGCAAACATTTATTAAGCCCCCACAGTTTGCATGACAATGTACAATATAATGAGATTCTAACCTGGCATCCTTCTATTCTAGCTGTGTTAACTGAATGAGTTAATCTGTTTAGCTGTCCATTCACAGTATGTGATGAAAGACTATAGAAATTAAATGAATGAGTCAGTCTGAAAAGACACGTGGACATGTATATTTAAGTTTCCTTTTGTGTGCTAAAAATAGTTTACTACCTACATACCCTTTCTATTTCTTTAGGGGCTTCAGAATTTAAAAGAACATTATCTTACTGAGGCAGTGAACTATATGCTTAATCATGAGTTTCTAAAGGTTTATAGAGGTGAGAACTGTAATTTGCAAGATTCTGCAGATATGCAAAGGAAAAAAACAGCACAGTAAATTTGAGCAGATAAGGAGAAAGGTATTTTGAGGGGTTGTTTCTATTTGAATAGTAACTTCAGACTTAAAAATATAGAATAGGTTGTACATTTTAGAGATGGACATCAGAACTCATCTAGACCAGTGGTTTCCAACATTTTACATGAGAGTCACTGGATCTTTAAAAAAATAGACCCTAAGTTCTCATCCCCAGAGACTGGTCTAGAAAGGGCTGGGAGGGGAGGCAGGCATACGTGTATTTGTAGAAGTTCCCCAGCAGCCAGAGCTGAAACCCACAGATCCCAGCTCAGCCTTGACATTATTGGCATGAGGTCCCTGAGGCCTTGAAAGAATAAGTAGCTTGCCTAAGGTCAACACAGCTTATAAGCCTTGGAGCAGGCACAGAACAGAAATATCCAAATTCCCAGAGCGGATCTCTCTTTACTAAAACAACTGGCATCATTTCTACTTCACACTGGTTGAGATCTAATTACCAATTAGTAGCAGTTGGGAAGTCCAAGACTGCCTATAACAAGTCCCCTCCTCCTAATGACCTGTATGTGCTTCCTTTTCTTGCTAAGCACTAAGTAAGTCTTCAGATAGTTATGAGGACACTAATGACACTGTAATAATTAATATATCCGGTTATTCCACATTTTGAAAGGCTTCACTTATTTAAAACTTTTGCATCCATAAAATATTCATATTTTTAAGGCAAAGAAAACAGATTTAATATTTGAATCTGAGTCCCACTTTAAGTCTTCATTATCGAGTTTATTTAGCTGAGCACATGGAAGTATTCCGATGTTAGGCTGGATTTTGTTTGCTGACTTCCTTATATGATAATACCTTTAGTTTGGCCCCTTCCGCCAGATTCTGAAAGTTCCATGCAGATAGAGCCCTTGTCCAACTTCATCAATTGTCTCCCAGCACCTAGTACAATGCTTGTCACAGAGGCAACACTCAACAATTAATGGTTGAATTAAAAATCCTTTATTATATTTTGTTAAGAAATGAGACAGAGTGCCCTTAGCCAACTTGTGTAGGATAATCCCATATAAATAAAAGTATGGAAAGATGGCTTTATAAAGTAGTAGTTTTATAGTTACTTTTTAAAGACCTTTGGTCTGATTTTTGTGATATAATGGTCTGATTAAAGGTTACAACTAGGCTGAGGCAGGAAAATCACGTGAGCCCAGGAGTTCAAGACCAGCCTTAGCAACATAGTGGGACCCCATCTCTACAAAAAGTTAAACAAAAAATTAGCTGGGCATGGTGGCTCATACCTGTAGTCCCAGCTACTCAGGGGTCTGAGGCAGGAGGATCACTTGAGCCCAGGAGGTCGAGACTGCAGTGAGCCGTGATCATACCAGTTCACCCCAGCCTGGGCAACAGAGTGAGACTGTCTCAAAAAATAATAATAATAAAGGTTATAATTATTTTTTTATTGGAAGCACTAGGTGCATTCATTAATAAAACCTACTAATGTATCAAGCAAATGAGTTTTCTGTTTTCCCACTTGATTTTCCTAGAGATCAAATTTACATGGTGAAGGATGACATGGAATATTTGGCAATTATTCACACTTGCTATCTCTCCAGCTCAAATTCCAAGTCATTGCCAGGTTGCAATGGAATGTTCAGCCACGTTTAGGGCTGGCTTCACCAGAGATACTGTATCACAATGGGCAATGTCAATAAATCAAAAGCCTCAAGGACTGTGTTGAACTCTTCTTCATTTTCAGGCTGCACGTATCTCCTACAAAGGGCGGTGGCACCTGGGTACTACACTAATTTAGCTAAATGAGCCACATAGAAGCAAATCTGTTCTGCCTTCCAGGTTCTGCAGCTTCCCCTCTGAGCACATATACTATAATCTAATCTACCTATTCTGAAGTCCTTGCACCACTCTTTAAACCGTTACATGCTCTTTCACTCCACATTTTGCACATGATGAAGTGTAATTAACTGAAACAGCTCTTCTCACCTTCCTTACCTCTCCAGGGATCTGCTGTTGAACTTACAAAACTCATTTAAGTACACAAGGTACAAATTGTCCTTGTTGTACCATTTGAGTTTTACTTGGGCTGTCATTCATATTATAAGTCCTTCATTTAGCATACCTTTTATATGTGGCTGAAGACACTACTGACATTCAGTAAGCATTAATGAAATAAAATTAATACCAAGTTTCCTTGTCTTTTGGGAAACATAACCATTATTATTATCTGGCAAGATAAAGACTTTAGTGCCTCTGGTGACTCAGAGGAGTTGCATATTATTGTGGAAGGCAGTAATCTAGTTACAGAAGAAGATAATTCAATTGCTGGCTGTTTACAGCTAAGTCATTTCAATCCCAGCTTTTCAACCCCACCGTTTGACCCCCTCCTTTGACCCAAACACACACCCAGATCCCATACATTTTTCTCTAGGGCTATTTGTCCTTTACACCAAGGAATAAATACAATTTTTCAGACTTTTATCTAATTTATGTAGAAATAATCATACAAATATCACTGACATCAGCTAAAATGACACATTTAAATATGGTAGAAATGATTCACCAGCCAAATAATCAATGTTAAAAATCAACACTGGAAAAATTAAATTATTAATGAATATTTAATCTCTGCTATATAAAGGAGATGAACTAGAGGGCTGGAGGGGGAACAGGTATATATTTAAGGGGCTCATCTTAGAGGTAACATCAACATTAAACCTAATGTTAATGGGGGAATTGCGCTGTGAATGAACCACAATACTATAGGTTCCTTAGGGCCAGGCACACAGCACAGGCTCAGTAAATGTTTTCTGAATGAATGAATGAATGAATGAATGAATGAATGAATGGTCCTCTTCATAGACTTACAGTGTAACACTGGGATTTGGAGAACTGCTTCAAAATCTCTATTCACATCTAGGGATTAATAAACTAGATTTTGGGAAAGTCAGTACTGAATATAACGTAGGTGTTTTTGTTTGTTAATTAATTAAAATGACCACAAAGTCATTATTCTTACCCTTAATTTCTCAGTCTGAAAAGTTAATGAACTGTATCTGTTCCATGAATAATTGAGTTGAACTTGAAAGAGAACTCGCTATTCCAAAAGCCTCCCACACCACCAGTTAACTGTGATTTATCCTTTTACTTCTAAAGAATTTTAAGCATCTTCCATCTAACTTGACTGACAACCAATCTGTGCTTCCTCTGTCTTTATTCTGTCAGGAAGAAGACGTTACTCGTGAAAGTCGTTTTAATTTTAGCGGTTATGGGATGGGTCACTGCCTCCAAGTGAAAGATGGAACAGCTGTCAAGGCCACACCTGCCAACCCACTCCCACAACCGCCAAAAGATGCAGATGCTATCAAGAAGAAGTTTGTGGACCGGGCAAAAAGGATTGACACGATATCTCGAGCTGCCTTCCCATTGGCCTTCCTCATTTTCAACATCTTTTACTGGATCACATACAAGATCATTCGGCATGAAGATGTCCACAAGAAATAGATGTGCCCTACAGACCCTGGGACCTTCTTGCCTCAGTGTTGTGCTTGTAAATACACAGTGAAATTGTCTTTATATCAATCACTTTGACAGAAGAGAAGATTGAGGGAGGGGGGAGGGAGGGTCATGGGGGTGGGTTTCCTGGCACCTACATGAAAAAAAGACAAGTTATATGGGTGATGAAGAAAACTGCACAAAATTAAGGGGTTGCAGAATCACGGGAGCATAATTCCCTTCCATAATCTTTAGCATTGTTCTTTCAGTCAGACATGATATGTGCATCAATCAGACATGATATGCGGGGTCAAGTTCTTAAGGGCTGTTTGCCTTTTGGTCCTTTTGGGTTTGGTTTGGCTTTGACTAATTCTGGTACTGAAAAGTTAGCTATACACACACACACACACACACACACAACTTCAAAAATGCTTAACCATCTGACCATAGTGACTAGCCTATAGTGAGTCGAGGACCAAACTTTTTCAGGAAAATGCTGCCTCGTTTTTAAAACAAGCCTCCTAAGCTATGTTCTTTACAATGTCTGTAATTAGTGTTTCACTTGAGAAATCCTTTTGTGGGTCGTAAATTATTTCTACTTATCCAGTAAATAACAATGACAAAATAAACACCAATGACAGAAAAATTTCTACTTTACTGTCCATATAGGTGTGCATTTTAATATTTTTCTTTCCAAGATAAAATTTTGAAACTTAAATTGTGTATTGTGTAATTAATTTGACAGTGTACCCTCTTAATAAATGCCCACTTTATTTTATATCCAAGTTAGTGCACTATATATATATTTTTGCTTTGGCTATATTTACACGTGACTTTAATCGCCCAACTGTGACTAGCCATTGCAGCTACTCAGCTACAGTATTTATGGAGATGGTGTGTCCTGAACAGTGTAGCTCAGGTCAGCTTGAACTTTCCATTTCTGCTCTCATTGTAGGTGTAACTACTAGTCCTAATGTCAACTGACCCATGATTTCTACTATCAATCAATATAAGTGAACATTGTTTTAAATATCCTTAACTAACTTAAAGAATTTTAAAATTGTACTGTGATTTTCATAACCCGTTGCCTTTTTGGTACCAGAGCTACGTGGTTTGAATTCTGGCTACATGTTTTAAGTAAGAAAAAAAAAAAAAGACGTATTTTTGCTTACTCAGATAAAAGACAACCTGTAAAAATATAAGGAAATAATTAAATTTTACATGTGCTGTACAAGGGGTTATTTTAAAAAGCATTTGTTCAATTTCAATAAAGCTAAGTGTGCCGCAAACTTCTCTAGAGGCTTTCATTTTCATTTTTGAATTAAAATGTAGATATTTACTTTATCTCATTTTTTTATTTGAAAATTTTTATTATTATACTTTAAGTTATGGGATACATTTGCAGAATGTGCAGGTTTGTTACATAGGTATACACGTGCCATGGTGGTTTTCTGCACCCATCAACGCATCATCTACACTAGGCATTTCTCCTAATGCTATCCTTCCCCTAGCCCCCGACCCCCGCCCCCCCGACAGGCCCTGGTGTGTGATATTCCCCTCCCTGACTCCATGTGTTCTCATTGTTCAACTCCCACTTATGAGTGAGAACATGTGGTGTTTGTTTTTCTGTTCCTGTGTTACTTTGCTGAGAATGTGGTTTCCAGCTTCATCCATATCCCTGCAAAGGACATGAACTCATCCTTTTTTATGGCTGCATAGTATTCCATGGTGTATATGTGCCACATTTTCTTTATCCAGTCTATCATTGATGGGCATTTGGGTTAGTTCCAAGTCTTGGTTATTGTAAATAGTGCTGCAATAAATATATGTGTGCATGTATCTTTATAGCAGAATGATTTATAATCCTTTGAGTATATACCAGTAAAGGGATTGCTGGGTCAAATGGTATTTCTGGTTCTAGATCCTTGAGGAATTGCCACACTGACTTCCACAATGGTTGAACTAATTTACACTCCCACCAACAATGTAAAAGCATTCCTATTTCTCCACATCTTCTCTAGCACCTGTTGTTTCCTGACTTTTTAATGATCGCTATTTTAACTGGTGTGAGATGGTATCCCATTGTGATTTTGATCTGCATTTCTCTAATGACCAGTGATGATGAGCTTTTTTTCATGTTTGTTGGCCACATAAATATCTTCTTTTGAGAAGTGTCTGTTCATATCCTTCGCCCACTTTTTGATGGGGTTGATTTTTCTTGTAAATTTGTTTAAGTTATTTGTAGATTCTGGATATTAGCCCTTTGTCAGATGGATAGATTGCAAAAATTTTCTCCCATTCTGTAGGTTGCCTGTTCACTCTGATGATAGTTTCTTTTGCTGTGCAGGAGCTCTTTAGTTTAATTAGATCCCATTTGTCAATTTTGGCTTTTGTTGCCATTGCTTTTGGTGTTTTAGTCATGAAGTTTTTGCTCATGCCTATGTCCTGAATGGTATTGCCTAGATTTTCTTCTAGGGCTTTTATGGTTTTAGGTCTTACGTTTAAGTCTTTAATCCATCTTGAGTTAATTTTTTTATAAGGTATAAGGAAGGGGTCCAGTTTCAGTTTTCTGCAAGTGGCTAGCCAGTTTTCCGAACACCAACTATTAAATAGAGAATCCTTTCCCCATTTCTTGTTTTTGGCAGGTTTGTCAAAGATCAGATGGTTGTAGATGTGTGGTATTATTTCTGAGGGCTCTGTTCTGTTCCATTGGTCTAGATCTCTGTTTTGGTACCAGTACCATGGTGTTATGGTTACTGTAGCCTTGTAGTATAGTTTGAAGTCAGGCAGCATGATGCCTCCAGCTTTGTTCTTTTTGCTTAGGATTGTCTTGGCTATATGGGCTCTTTTTTGGTTCCATATGAAATTTAAAGTAGTTTTTTCTAATTCTGTGAAGAAAGTCATTGGTAGCTTGATGGGGATAGTATTGAATCTATGAATTACTTTGGGCAATATGGCCATTTTCATGCTATTGACTCTTTCAATCAATGAGCATGGAATGTTTTTCCATTTGTGTCCTCTCTCATTTCCTTGAGCAGTGGTTTATAGTTCTCCTTGAAGAGGTCCTTCACATCCCTTGTAAGCTGTATTCCTAGGTATCTTATTCTCTTTGTAGCAATTGTCAATGGGAGTTAATTCATGATTTGACTCTCTGTTTATCTATTATTGATGCATAGGAATGCTTGTGATTTTTGCACATTGATTTTGTATCCTGAGATTTTGCTGAAGTTGCTTATCAGCTTAAGGAGATTTGGGGCTGAGACAGTGGGGTTTTCTAAATACACAATCATGTCATCTGCAAACAGAGACAATTTGACTTCCTCTCTTCCTGTTTGAATACCCATTATTTCTTTCTCTTGCCTGATTGCCTTGGCCAGAACTTCCAATACTATGTTGAATAGGACCCATGGTTTTATTTTTTAATTAAACATTTTAACATGTTTATTTTGAGAAATGAGTATAAAGTATTTTAATATTCTTTTATGTATATCTACTGTATTTCAAAAAAAATGTTTAAAATAAATACCAGAAGGCAATAATTTGCCTGAAGACCTGTCTCATCAAAAAGAGAAACTGAAATTTTAACCAAACAATTTTACCTTTAGACCATGTGTCCTGTTAAAGTAAATGGAGACCAGGCCTGAAGAATCCTTGGGAAGACAAAGCCAGTTAGTCCTCATAAATGACCTTAACCTTGCTTGATTTGCAAACATAAACAAAAGTTAACTTGGACTATTTCTTATAAATGCTTATATTAGAGAAACAAAATGAAACTTAAGTAACCATTCAGAAGCCATCAATTAACTTATATAACTTTACAATTTGCTATGTTTTTGCAGTGACTGGTACTGGGTTTTTCCTTTCCATATTTAGTGCTTCCTTCAGGAGCTCTTGTAAGGCAGGCCTGGCGGTGACAAAATCTCTCGGCATCTGCTTGTCTGTAAAGGATTTTATTTCTCCTTCACTTATGAAGCATAGTTTGGCTGGATACGAAATTCTGGGTTGAAAATTCTTTTCTTTAAACCTGCTGAATATTGGCCCCCACTCTCTTCTGGTTTGTAGGGTTTCTTTAGAGAGATCCGCTGTTAGTCTGACGGGCTTCCCTTTGTGGGTAACCCAACCTTTCTCTCTGGCTGCCCTTAACATTTTTTCCTTCATTTCAACCTTGGTGAATCTGACAATTACGTGTCTTGGGGTTGCTCTTCTCGAGGAGTATCTTTGTAGTGTTCTCTGTATTTCCTGAATTTGAATGTTGGCCTGTCATGCTAGATTGGGGAAGCTCTCCTGGATGATATCCTGAAGAGTGTTTTCCAACTTGGTTCCATTCTCCCCATCGATTTCAGGTACACCAATCAAACATAGATTTGGTGTTTTCACATAGTCCCATATTTCTTGGAGGCTTTGTTCGGCTTTTTTTTTTTTTTCATTCTTTTTTCTCTAATCTTTTTGACACCCTTTATTTCATTAAGTTGATCTTCAATCTCTGATATCCTTTCTTCTACCTGATCGCTTTGGCTATTGATGCTTGTGTATACTTCACAAAGTTCTCATGCTGTGTTTTTCACCTCCATCAGGTCATTTATGTTCTTCTCTAAACTGGTTATTCTAGTTAGCAATTCCTCTAACCTGTTTTTCAAGGCTCTTAGCTTCCTTGCATTGGGTTAGAACATGCTCCTTTAGCTCAGAGGAGTTTGTTATTACCCGCCTTCTGAAGCCTACTTCTGTCAATTCATCAAACTCATTCTCTGTCCAGTTTTGTTCCCTTGCTGGCAAGGAGTTGTGATCCTTTGGAGGAGAAGAGGCATTCTGTTTTTCGGAATTTTCAGCCTTTTTGCACTGTTTTTTCCTCATTTTCATGGATTTATCTACCTTTGGTCTTTCTTTGATGTTGGTGTCCTTTGGATGGGGTTTCTGTGTGGATGTCCTTTTTGTTGATGTTGATGCTATTCCTTTTTGTTTGTTAGTTGTCCTTCTAACAGTCAGGCCCCTCTGCTGCAGGTCTGCTGGAGTTTCCTGGAGGTCCACTCCAGACCCTGTTTGCCTGGATATCACCAGCAGAGGCTGCAGAACAGCAAAGACTGCTGCCCGTTCCATCCTCTGGAAGCTTCGTCCCAGAAGGGCACCTGCCAGATGCCAGCCGGAGCTCTCCTGCATGAGGTGTCTGTCAACCCCTGCTGGGAGGTGTCTCCCAGTCAGGAGGCATGGAGGTCAGGGAACCACTTGAGGAGGCAGTCTGTCCCTTAGCAGAGCTAGAGCGCTGTGCTGGGAGATCTGCTGCTCTCTTCAGAGCTGGCAGGCAGGAACATTTAAGTCTGCTGAAGCTGCACCCACAGCCGCCCCTTCCCCCAGGTGCTGTGTCCCAGGGAGATGGGAGTTTTATCTATAAGCCCCTGACTGGGGCTGCTGCCTTTCTTTCAGAGATCCCCTGCCCAGAGAGGAGGAATCTAGAGAGGCAGTCTGGCTACAGCGGCTTGGCTGAGGTGCGGCGGGCTCCACCCAGTTCAAACTTCCCTGTGGCTTTGTTTACACTGTGAGGGGAAAACCACCTACTCAAGCCTTAGTAATGGCAGACACCCCTCCCCACACCAAGCTTGAGCGTCCCAGGTCAACTTCAGACTGCTGTGCTGGCATTGAGAATTTCCAACCGGTGGATCTTAGCTTGCTGGGCTCCATAGGGGTGGGATCTACTGAGCTAGACCACTTGCCTCCCTGGCTTCAGCCCCCTTTCCAGTGGAGTGAACTATTCTGTCTTGCTGGCATTCCAGGCACCACTGGGGTATGAAAAAAAAAAACTCCTACAGCTAGCTCGGTGTCTGTCCAAATGGCCGCCCAATTTAGTGCTTGAAACCCAGGGCCCTGGTGGTGTAGGCATCCAAGGGAATCTCCTGGTCTGTGGGTTGTGAAGACCATGGGAAAAGCATAGTATCTGGGCTGGAATGCACCATTCCTCATAGCACAGTCCCTCACAGCTTCCGTTGACTAGGGGAGGGAGTTCCCCGACCCCTTGTGCTTCCCAGGTGAGGCAACGCCCCACCCTGCTTTGGCTCACCCTCCGTGGGCTGCACCCACTGTCTAACCAGTCCCAGTGAGATGAGCCAGGTACCTCAGTTGGAAATGTAGAAATCACCCACCTTCTATGTTGGTCTCGCTGGGAGTTGCAGACTGGAGCTGTTCCTATTTGGCCATCTTCCAAAATGTAGATTATTTAAATGACAATGATAACTTGGATTTTTGTATCTGGTTTTCCTTGTAAGCTTGAAGCACTTGTACAGCTATTACATTATTGATGCATTAGTATCTCCATGAAGAAAGAAAAAATAGTTTTTCTCGTTGTAGAAATAGAGAAATGGAAGTATTAGTGGCCATTGTGAGGCCAGGCATGGTGGCTTATGCCTGTAATCCCAGCACTTTGGGAAGCTGAGGCAGGTGGATCACAAGGTCAAGAGATCAAGACCATACCTAATGCTAGAAGCCACCACTTTTAACTTTACGAGAGCTTTTAGCTACCACCTTTAACCACTTTGGAGATAGGGAGACTAGCTCAGCCACTATCAACAGTGTGACCTTGGATAAATTACCTGACTTTTCTGAATTGTTGTTTCATAGAGTTTCAAGAGAACTGACTAGAAATAATGCAGCTAAAGCCATTAGCATGGTGTCTAACACATATTAAATTCTCAATAACTAAAAGATAATGAAATAATTATTGTTATGAATAGCATTGGTTATCCATTGGGCAAGAAGCTTCACAATGTCTAGCCTGGTCAAGTTCAATGACATGCTTTTTGCATGATTTTAAAAATACTGTTTCTGTCTTATTGGTCATTCCTTTCCAAACAAATAAAGTGAAGTGTTTATTCTCAATTCTTTTCCTTTCTCTGCAAAACAGTAAAATTGAGGCTAACATGCCTCCCAAAGATGAGCCTAACCCCTTAAGTATCCCAGGAAGAACCCCAATGCAGCATATGGCAGAGTGGGTAGGCACTTTAGGGAGAAAATCCTAAGACAACTGATTATGTTTAATCAATGTGTGTGCCATATAATTTTGGAGGGAAGTACAGTCCCCCCATTAGAAAACTGAGAAGAGATTCACATCAAAATATATCTGCCAGCCACTAAAGTAGGCAAAGGCGTCTTGGATGGCAAGAGGACTTCTTGACTTTTCTCTGATTCTAGACTACATTCAGTGAAATAAACTCTTAAATGCACCAATGTGGGTTATATAAATAAGATGAAATCTCAGAGAAAATATTTTGAGTACCACATATGCTGGTGAAACAGATTAATTCCCTTATAATGTTACTGGGGATTTTATTTTGGACATTTTTCTTTTGTGATAGTATTTCAGGGAAAACAGTTCAAAAGTAAAATTATGGCTCTGAGGAAGAAACCTTCTTACCTGTTTTCATTAGATTGGAAGCTTTTGGGAGAAAGTGGCTATGTTTCCACTGGTTATCCGCAATGCCTGCCAAAGCTCAAATTCCCAACGGATATTATTACTATCGCTAGAAAAACATTGGTGAAGGAGGATATGCTGTACCTACTGAAAAAGTCACATAAGTTTTCCCCAACCCAGAAATTACAGAAGGTAACTAACTACTGCCATCATTTTTTCAGATAATGGATTACTGGAGGATTTGTCTTTTAAACATTTTTCAATTCCTACCACTTGGTTTTAAAAACACATAGGGATGACTTAAGACTTGAGACTCTTTATGGCATTCTCAAATAACTTGGCCCTAAACCGATGCTACAAACCATACTGGCTATAGATTTTTAAAAATCCTTCCGAGCAGCGCTAGCTTTAAGCTCCTCATCTATGCCACTGAACAGGACTGCCAAATTCTAAAAGCAAAATTTCCAATAAAGATTAAATGAATATCATTTTACATTTCACTTACTCCATTAATATCAAATAAGAAGGTTCTAACCAAAACACAGCACAAAATTCCATATCATATGATTCACAGCTTTGGAAAATAAAAAAATCTATTCAGAATTTTTTTAGGGTTTATGCATTTCCTACTTTAAGCCTAAAGCCAATTTGTGGGATGAATCTAAACCATATGTCTGCCAGAAATTATTTTTTAATCTTTCAACCTCTGCTTTAAACCTTTTCTTCTTTTCACCAATCTGGGGTTTTTTAAGTATAATTTAAATGATTCAAGCAATATATTTTTTCATAGATCACAAAGTAGAAGAATTAAAGATAACACTACAACCTCATATTTACATAGTGTTTTCAAAATATCAACATGTTTAATGCCTATGACAGCATTTGATCCTAACAACAATCCAAGGTGCCCAGATCACAAAGAGTCAATATACACCCTTTGATCAACAGATAAACAGAAGTTCCATGAATTAAACTCCTTGCCCAAGATCACCTATCATATTAGAGTTTGAACATCCAGCACAACTTGTTTCTTAACTCCTCAGACTATATACACTTTCACTATATCCACACTAAGAAAAGAAAAACCTGGAAAGTAAAAGGTCATGGTACCACTGATCCATGCTCATGAATGACAAAATAAATGGCAAAAGAGAGCCCAGAATATTTCTGTTGAAAATGCTTAAGAGAAATAATTTAAAATTGTGCATACAGCATTAATAACATCTTCAGAGTCAAGATCCTGTGTGATTGAATGGCCCAAAAGATACAGGGGTTGAAAAAAAGACCAACAAAATTCCATTTCAAAGGCGTTTATTTTCATTTTTGAAGGAGGGAAAATGACGTTTGCTTTGTTACACATGCTCCCACATGAGAAAAGAGGCACTATTTCTACTCTGGGTGCAAATGCAGTTTAAAAATAACAAGTAATATATAGTTTCCCAAGATGATGGAAGTGTGTATTAGATGTTTTTAGACTATGAGCTAGCATTTAGAAAGGACATTATCACTTTGGCACAAATGATTCATAAGCAGGTAAATGTAGCTTCAAAGAGGAGTGCAAAGCTCTAGGGTGCTCTTTGTGAAGTGTGTACCACACTGGCCCTCTTGCAGTAGGGCCCAGGGCTGCTCATGGAACAGACAATTTGGTCAGTCCTCATACACACTGAAGTCTCATTAGTAGCTCCAGGTCCTCAAAAATGATGAAACCAAGGGCAAGGAGACCCTTCACGTGCAAGGATCAGGACTAACCAAGAGTTCATCAAATTCAATGAATAATCATTTCTTATACTATTTCTGCTTCTTGAGGAGAAATATTTAGGGGCAGGGTGGTAGGGAAGGGAGAAGAGATAAAAGGAAGACAATAGCCAGAAAGTTGCTTTTTAGACACAAACCAGATAATGTCACTTTTTTAATCTTCAATGCCTCCCCATATTACTCAGAGAACACGCCAGAGTCCTCACTTTGGCCACATGATCTAACTACATGATCTCCCATCATGCTCTGCCATACCTTCTCCCTCCAAGCATAGTGGCCACCTTACCAGTGCTTAAACATGCCAAGCACAATTCCACCACAGGTCCTTTGCACTAGCCAATTCCTCTACCTGGCACCCTCTTTTCCAATACTAGGAGGCTGGCAAAAGTTTTCTTTAAACAGCCAGGTAGTAAATGATTTAGGCTTCACAAGCCATACAATCTCTGCTACAACTACTCAGCTCTGCTATTGTAGCATGAAAGCAGCCACAGACATTAAATAAACAAGTGGGTGTGGCTGTGCAGCAATAAAACTTTATTTACAAAAACAGGTGGCAGACCAGATTTGGCCTATAGGCAGTACATTGCCAATCCCTGCTCTAGATACATACAGGGCTTATTCACTCATTTAATTCAGGCCTCTGCTCAAATGCCTTCTTATCAGAGAAGCCTTCTCTGACCACCTTGTACAAACAAGCACCTCCCAATAATTTCTCTCTATTTCCCATTTCTACCTTATACTTTTCACAGCATTTGACACTTTCTGACAATTGGTATTTTTATGTGTTTATTCTCTTTCTCTAATACACACACACACGCGCACACACACACACACGAACACACAAAGGACAGCTCTAAGTGAGAAACTGGAACCTGGTTCATTATTGTATTCTCAGGATCTAGACCTGTGCCTGGTATTTAGCAGATGTTTAATCAATATGGTATTTGTTCAATGAACAACTGAATAGTTAACATTTATTAGGGAGTTAATTGGGTGTATGGAAGGCTTAGAGATAGAACTAAGGAACCTAGTATTACCCAGTTAGATAAAAATCACTGTCAAAACTTAAGTAGGTTTTGAGTCTATAACAATGAAGGAACTGCACTAGATAAACATTTTCTAAAGTGTGTTCTGAAAAACCCTACTATAGATCCTTAAGGGTATGGGACATTAGCAGTCCTATCTGAACTGAGTCACTGTAGTTTCAATGACTTTTATCAGATGGCATGGGTATTCTAAATGTGGGCTCTCTAAGAGGTACCCCAGAGGATCTCCTGCATTCTGAACATATTTCTCCTTACCCTCACTATGTACTAGTAACTCACTTTCCTCTAAATAGTCAGAATCAATCGCCCCAGCTAGTACAGCAACCCCCTTCTTTGCCTACTGACTCTCTGGCACAAGAAGCACCAAGTGCCAGGTAGCAGTATCAGTTCAATGAAATCACTGTTTTGTCATCTGAATGAAGCAGAGGCAGAGATTCCAGGAAAGGTTTTACACTTGAGGTTTTCTATCAAATACTCTTAACTCATAGTATTCAAAAGGATAAAATCATGACTCTTAGGCAAATATAAAATTAGCACAAGTCTGAAATTTAGCTTATTAATTGATGAAAAAACAGTAAAATGTTAAAACCAGACCAAAGAGCATTTAAGAAGCGAGGTATTTACAAGCAATGTTAGGATAAGTTTCCTGGGTTAGATTTTTTTAAAAACGGGCTAATGTCCAATAGAGTTCATAAACAGTAACCTTTATAGTTATCTGTTCTTTGGACAGAAATTATTTGAGTTTCTATTAGATAAAATTCTACCAGTTCATCTCTGCCTCTACTTATGGGTGAAATAGCCTAGAAAATACCATGCCGTGCCCAGCACTACACTAAAAGAACATCTGTAATCTTTTTTGCCTAATTCCAAATTTCTTAAGGACAAGTGCAATTCAAATGTAATGCTTAACTATCATCTGACTATCAATATCATACCTCAACAGGACCAATACCCAGAGAGTTAAAGTGACATGGCCCTTATTACTTAGCATGTTAATGTGCCTTTGAGCTCAAAACCAAAGTCCCCTGAATTCTATCCTGATTCGTTTCTAACCATTCCCATGAGCCTTTTTCCATATATTCCAGGTAGAGAAAGTTTAAAAGGGCAGTTCCTCTCCTGTAAGTTATTCTACTTCCACGTGATTATTTGCCCATTCTTCCGGAAGGTAAGTGTCATAGTTCTAAAGGCAGAGTTTGTGAAGTCACATCTGCATTTAAATTATCCCTCTGTCTTTTGTTTGCTGAGTGTCCTTGAGCAAAGCTTTAATGCCCTGGGACTGAAGATAGTGTAAAATATAATAGTATATACCTTGTACAATTGCAGGTGAGGTTTAAATTGATTAGTACCTGCACTTAGTGGGTACTAAAGAAATATTAGTTCTCATTTCCCTTCCTACCCACCTTTAATTAATAATGTTTTACTTCACTAATGATGCCACTCAGAACCTATCGCCTATAAAGGAAGTCTATTCCTTTGTGGTCTACTATAACTACCGTAATTTTAAATCATTGCCTAAACATCAAAAAGGCTGGTTGGAAGTGAAGAGACCATATCTAGAGACAGTCTGGACAAACTTCTTTAGCAAATGGTGAAAACAAGGTTTTTACTGTTTCATTTCGACCTACTACAGAAAGGTAAACATTTTCCTAATTGAAATGTTAAAAAGGCTTATGTTGGCATAAGCAGGGCTTTTGCTATATATAACTAATATTGATGTAGTGCCAGTACAGTGTATAAATTGCTTTAACATAAATTCTGCCAAATCATCCTGTGAACACAGGGATGGCGGCCTTGGGCCAGTTTCTCTCAAAGCCTCAGTTTATTCTGTAAAATGGAGCAGAATAATGGTTTCCCATCAGAGAGACTAGCACGGAGTAGGCGAGTAGGCCTTCAGTGCATAATAACCATCATCAAAACCATAAGTAGCAATACCACCACCACCATCATCATAACCTTATGGATAAGCAAACTGAAACAGCACAGGTTAAGAAACTAGTCCACTGTCACAGAAGTGGGCCCTGCCATCAGGTATTAGCTGTGTGGCTCTAGGCAATGTTTATAAGATGAGAATGATGAGATTTGCCCCACCTCCCCACATTTCAACCATGAATGTCAAAGGTATCTGAAAACTATTCCATGGATGAGAAAACTGGGGCAAAGGGAGGTCAAGTAACTTGCCTAGGGCACACAGCTCATAAATGTCACAGCCAAGATTCAAACCCAGGCAATCTTTCCACAGAATCCATACTCTTAATCACCACATCATATTGCTTCTTCAATGAAATAAATTATTATGATGGAAAAAATGCTATACTACCCTCCCCTCTTCATCAGTTATACTCCCCTCCAGGGCTTCTATGTAACATTTTGTGTATTTCTTTTTTTCTTTTTTTGTAGCTCTTGTCATATCATTTTCAATTATTCATTTCCTTACCCATTTCCCCTACCAGCCTATGAGCTTTTGAGGTCACTGTATTAGTTTCCTAGGGCTGCAGGAATTTATTCTCTCACAATTCTGAAAGCTAGAAGTATGAAATCAAGGTGTCAGCAGGGCCATGTTCCCTCCAAAGTCTCTGGAAAAGAACTCTTCCTTGCCTTTTCCCAGCTTCTGGTGATGCGGGTAATCCTTTGCATTCCTTGGCTTGCAGTTCCATCACTCCAACTTCTGCCTCTGCCTTTACATGGCCATATTCTCTCTGTATGTCTGTCTCTAAAACTCCCTCTCCTTATAAAAACACCTTAGAGGGCCCATGTTAATCCAGTATGACCTCATTTTAGCTCAACTAATTATATCTGCAAAGATCCTATTTCCAAGTAAGGTCACATTCTGAGGTTCTAGGTGAACATGAATTTTGGGTACACACTATTCAACCAAGTATAGGCACCAACCGTGTCTAATATTTTTATAGATTCCCTGGCCCTAGTGTGAAATACGTAGAGATTAAGCCAGAGATAGCTTGGTGACTGAGCATGCAGGTGCTGGAGTAAAATTCCCTGGGAAAAAAAAATTCTTTCTGCCTCTACCAACTGTGAGCCTTTAAGCAATGGTTCCAAATGCTCTACGCCTTGGAGTCCTAATGTTTAAAATAGTACCTATTTCACAGGGTTCTAATGAGACTGAACTTAGTTAATTCAGAACAAGTGCTTAGAACAATAACTAGTCCATAAGAAGTATTCAACAAAGATTATTTTTAGACAGCAAACACAATATTTTTAAATGAAATAATGCAAGCAAGGAGTTCCAGAAAGCACTAAAACAGCCTATATTCACTGTTAATATTATAAAATATTCTCACATCAACCCTTTCTCTGTGTGTAGTATTTTTAGAGCATCAATGAACATTCAATTTAAAAGAGAGAATGGCTGTAGGAGGGAAGGAGGTGAAAAGGAAAAAGCTTGCCTTCCCTTCCCCCTCAGGGGAAAAAATTAAAAAGAGCCATGGAGAAGCAGTATAATTTCTAAGAGACCATGCCAGGAAAATGGAATTGCTTTTCTGAAAATAGAAGATTAATACCTGGAGGGTCTAAAATGTAATTATGGTATTGATCTCAGGAAAGCCTTGGATGGATCTTTTTTTTCCTCTTGTGGTCTCAGTTATCATTAAAATGGGCTCACATGTCAGGGTCGGCAGACTACAAAGTACCTGCACAGAACACATCAAGGCAGGCAAAAAGGTCCTGTTAGTGGGTTCTGGGAGGTATCTCAAGGTAACTTTTAATGTATGTCAGCATGGTTCACTCATTAATTTTCTCAATGGCTTTGGTAACTGATTTAATAAGCTGTTAATGAAGTAGCAAGGCAAAACTAAGAGCTACTGTGTCCTAGTTCCATCCATCCTGTGGCGTGGCTGCAGGAACAGAAAGACCCCAAACCTCAGGATTGAAATGAATTAAAGCTGATTGTACATCTTTCCTCTCTAGCTCCATTAAGGAAATGAATTTTTTAAAAATTCCAGATATACTTCCCCCTGTTAAAAGATAAACTTAGGCATATTAAAATTTTAAAGAGTTTATTTGAGCAGACAGTGATTCATGAATCAGGCAGCACCAAACTACAAGTGGTTTGGGCTCCACTGACACAGGGCAAGGAGAAAACTTTTGTAAACAAAAGTTTGGAAGCAAAACAAAGAAAACATTTGATGGGTTAAGGTAGAACAGTAGCCTTAGAGTCCCTAGTTTGAAATTAGTTGGTTGTTTCTTATTATTTAAGCTTAAGTTTCATTTCCTAGGATACAACCATTTGCTCTGAGTTGGGTTTTGGTTTGCTTACACAGGAATCCAGGGTGCTGGAGCCACCTCAATCTAATGGCCTCTCAATTAATTATTTTAACACTCCTCAGTTCCCTTCCCTTCCAACCAGTTCAGAATCCTGCAACCAACACCTTCCCCCCCTTGGTTGGACAAACACATAACCCAGTGTTTTACTGGGAGGCTCTGGCTACCTCCAAAATGAATAAAAGTCTTGAGACTGATGACTGGAAACTCTGGAATTTTTTTTTTTTTTTTTTTTTTTTTGAGACAGAGTCTCGCTCTGTCACCCAGGCTGGAGTGCAGTGGCATGATCTTGGCTCACTGCAAGCTCCGCCTCCCGGGTTAATGCCACTCTCCTGCCTCAGCCTCCCGCGTAGCTGGGACTACAGGCGCCCACCACCACGCCCAGCTAATTTTTTCTATTTTTTAGTAGAGACAAGGTTTCACCGTGTTAGCCAGGATGGTCTCAATCTCCTGACCTCGTGATCTGCCTGCCTTGGCCTCCCAAAGTGCTGGGATCACAGGCATGAGCCACCGCACCTGGCCGAAACTCTTGGATTTTTAAAGAAACAGCCCTAACAACAACTTGTCATTAATATATTAGGGGCCCTTTGGGGCAGTTAAGGGGAGCAAGATGAAGATGTGTCTGAGAACTTTTGGAGATCTCTGATTTTACGATTATAGTTTCACTAAATCATTCAGTCAAAACTTTTAGCATTCCACATCCTTCTTCAGAGAAACTGTGCCAGCTGCAGATAGTTTCAAATGATTGAATCTTGTCATTCTAGAATGAGAATGAGAAATTAGGCTGGAGAGAAAAGCAGGGATGAAAATATGAAGTCACATGCCTGTTTTAGGATCTTGGGATTTATCTTGTAAGCAGTGGGATGCCATTACAAGATTTTAACAGTGATTTTGCATTTCAGCACATAATTCTAACTACAAAATATAGAAGAAATCAGAAGGGGATGAAAGGATAAAAGAAGAATGAAAGGTTAAATGTAATTATGGTATTGATTTCAGGAAAGCCTTGGATGGATCTAAGTGATCTCTAAAGTTTTGAAATTAAATATTCCTGTTGAAACGTGACAAGATCCATCTACTGATGAACATCATTTGAACAAAGGAGAATTTCCAGCCTAGACAAAGACAGAAACAAAGCGGACCCTAGAAACTTGAATAAAAACTTTATCAGTGAAAATTTGTCAAAAATCATGGTGCTACCAGCTGAAAATTCAGCAACATTCCACTTCCAGGTACAATCAGGAGTTAAGCAAAGTATGCAAAATGGTAAGGCTATATCACTTTGTGGTTAAGTACATTTGAGACCTATGTTTGAGTATCAAATGTGCCACTTTCTCTTCCTTTTTGTTCCTGTTCCTTTGATGTGTTGCTTCATCTCTCAAATTCTCCCATCTGTAATGGGAACAGGGATAGCAGCACCAAATTTACAATGGGCCATTGTGAGATCCATGCATGTAAAGAATTGGAACATTACATGGTTTGTGATGAGGGTCATTTCTACCAACTCAGTGGTTTCTTCACATGTGGAGAGAGCTCACTAGGGTATTCTTTCTGGCCTCCGTCAGCCCCTCCACAGAAAGAGTGACTGGATTTGACTAGGGAGTTTGAAGGCGTTTTTCCGCCCCACTCCTCTTTCCTTTTTCTTGGGAGATGCCTACCCTCCAAAATGGTATGTTGTGCTCTGGTCTTGCCTTATGTTTTCAACATAATGGGAATGTTTTCCATGGAGAAAAATGTTTTCAATATTTCCATCTAGGGAAAGTTCACAGTTCTCCAACATGATCTATGACTCAAACAGATAAGTCTAACTAATTCTACAGTGCAGAATTTTCAAGCCTGCTTGTCCACAGATATAAATCACATTTTCCAATATAAGCACTATTTGCAACAAAATTGACACAGGTATACCACACAGAATTTGTCCTTGGTTAATGTTTTCTCAGGTGAATGCCTCTTGGTTTTTAAAATCTAAACTTTACCTAAGTACTTCTCAGTGGAATGAGGGTTGCATTAAAAAAAACTACATTTATGCCTTTAAAAACATAACAAGTTTTTTACATTTTTAACAAAAGAATGTATGGAAAACATCCAGAAGTTTCACTCCAAATACAACTGGCATTTAGAATGAATCAAGTTTAGATGAATCAGAAGTACACATAGCTATTTTAAAGTGCTCCAAGTATCAACAGAGGGGATTTGTGGCTAGGATGTTCCTAGCACTAAGAAAAATATCACTGCAGACAAAGCAACTGTTTGTCAACAGCCATATTAATTTTGGTTGGTTTGGTACCAAGGAAACAATGTTTTAAGCATTTATCTCATGATATGACAGTTTCTTCTTCATGCATGGACATTTTAATGTGTTTTAGTTGGTTGGGGGTTTGGGGTTGATTTGTAATGCACAATAATTTTCCCTATTTAAAATAATTGGAAAAGGGCTCCTTTAGTATTTTCATATAGAACAACTGATTTCATTAACACAAAACCAATGTCAAGCTAGAGGTGTCTGCATTTTGGGCCTCTCATCTGCCTTACCTGTTTGTCTTATTTTTCAACTGGTTAACAACCCAATGACAAAAGGAGATGGCTATTTATAGCTGGCCCCAGCTAATAACTAGAATGCAGCAAGTGTGACAGGGTGTCACCTCCAAGATCAGGTTACAAAAGACTTTGACATCTGTCTTGCCCTCTCTGTGGCTTTTATTGCTTGCTTACTCAGAAGAAGCAAGCTACTATGTAGTGAATGGCCCTACAGAGAGGTCTACATAGCAAGGAACTGAGGGAGGCCTCTGGCCAATATCTAGCAAGCAACTGAGGCCTTCAGTCCAGTAACCTGTGAAAAACTGAATCCTGCTAACAGCCATATTCTCCACCAATTGAACCTTGAGGTGACTGCAGTCCTGGACAGCACTTTGATTGTAGCCTTGTGAGAGACTCTGAGACATGGGACCCAGCTAAGCCATGCACAGATTCCTGACCCACAGCAACTGTGCAATAATAAATGTTTGTTGTATTAAAGCCACTAAACTCTAAGGCAATTTGTATGCAGTAATAGCTAACTAATACATTCAGTAAATGTATGCTGATGATAACAACAACAATGCATGATTTAATTATTCCCTGAAGAGTTCACACGATTTGGATACTTAGATACTTCCTTCTTGGAAATAGACCATGACTTTCTGAACATTGTCTGGTATTTGTGGAAAACTAAATAGGGGACTTGCCAAAAACTAGGTTGGATCCCATCACTTTAAATCAAGGCCAAATTTAGAGCATCACTATCTGGAAAGGAACTTTGATGTCACTAGCCAAATCCCCTCATTTTACAGAAATGGAAACTAAGGCTCAGAAGAGCTAAGTGACTTGCCCAGGACCATGGCAGTGTCATTTTAGAACCAAGGGCTCCTGACTCCTACACTAAGGCTCTTCCACAACATCTCTTGATAGTGTATAGAAGACAGGAAGATCAGAAAGGCTGGAGAACCCTGAATGTAGAAAGTATGACTTAAGCAGGGCTTGAAAGAACGGGTAGGGTTAGGGAAGGCATTTCACATAAGGAGTCTATATGACAGAAAGAACAGTGATGGGACTGTGTCTCATGTGAGGGGTACCAAAAATCAAAATCTCCATGATTCAGTCAGTCATCCTGAAGCTCATATGAAAAGCAAGGATGAAGAGGCCTTGGAGCGAAATGGCACCTACAAGGAGCAGGGTAAGGAGGACAAATTTTGGTAGACGAACAAACCAAGGAACATTTGTGTGAGACTTTATGACAGGAAGCAGAATGAACGTGGAAATAAGATAAATGGGTGGGCAGGAAATGTGGCAGGCATCAGAATTTGGGAAACTTTATAGTTTCATAGTCTTGAAGCAGAAGGAAAGAAAGAGGAAAGGCTCACACTTGTAGATGTAGGGCTCAGATGTGTGCTTAGAGTATGCCAAAACCTTTACCTGGATCTTGTGGCAGTATCCTCCCTTATATGACCATATTGGCTGCCAGATATTGTTATGTAGTGTTTAATCTATACAGATGTACACTACAGCCGTGTGGTAGGCTAATAAAGCTTTGGAAATTGATACATAAAATTCGTATACAAAAACCCACCTTTAACTGTGCAGAAGCTCTTTAGTTTAATTAGATCCCATTTGTCAATTTTGGCTTTTGTTGCCATTGCTTTTGGTGTTTTAGACATGAAGTCCTTGCCCATGCCTATGTCCTGAATGGTAATGCCTAGGTTTTCTTCTAGGGCTTTTATGGTTTTAGGTCTGACGTTTAAGTCTTTAATCCATCTTGAATTAATTTTTGTATAAGGTGTAAGGAAGGGATCCAGTTTCAGCTTTCTATATATGGCTAGCCAGTTTTCCCAGCACCATTTATTAAATAGGGAATCCTTTCCCCATTGCTTGTTTTTCTCAGGTTTGTCAAAGATCAGATAGTTGTAGATATGCGGCGTTATTTCTGAGGGCTCTGTTCTGTTCCATTGATCTATATCTCTGTTTTGGTACCAGTACCATGCTGTTTTGGTTACTGTAGCCTTGTAGTATAGTTTGAACTCAGGTAGTGTGATGCCTCCAGCTTTGTTCTTTTGGCTTAGGATTGACTTGGCGATGCGGGCTCTTTTTTGGTTCCATATGAACTTTAAAGCAGTTTTTTCCAATTCTGTGAAGAAAGTCATTGGTAGCTTGATGGGGATGGCATTGAATCTATAAATTACCTTGGGCAGTATGGCCATTTTCACGATATTGCTTCTTCCTACCCATGAGCATGGAATGTTCTTCCATTTGTTTCCATTTGTTCTACCATCAGAGTGAACAAACAAATGGAAGAACAATGTTTCCATTTGTTCTTCCATTTGTTCTACCATCAGAGTGAATAGGCAACCTACAAAACGGGAGAAAATTTTTGCAATTTACTCATCTGACGAAGGGCTAATACCCAGAATCTACAATGAACTCAAACAAATTTACAAGAAAAAAACAAACAACCCCATCAAAAAGTGGGCGAAGGACATGAACAGACACTTCTCAAAAGAAGACATTTATGCAGCCAAAAGACACATGAAAAAATGCTCATCATCACTGGCCATCAGAGAAATGCAAATCAAAACCACAATGAGATACCATCTCACACCAGTTACAATGGCGATCATTAAAAATTCAGGAAACAACAGGTGCTGGAGAGGATGTGGAGAAATAGGAACACTTTTACACTGTTGGTGGGACTGTAAACTAGTTCAACCATTGTGGAAGTCAGTGTGGCGATTCCTCAGGGATCTAGAACTAGAAATACCATTTGACCCAGCCATCCCATTACTGGGTATATACCTAAAGGAATATAAATCATGCTGCTATAAAGGCACATACATACGTATGTTTATTGCGGCACTATTCATAATAGCAAAGACTTGGAACCAACCCAAATGTCCAACAATGATAGACTGGATTAAGAAAATGTGGTATATATACACCATGGAATACTATGCAGCCATAAAAAAGGATGAGTTCATGTTCTTTGTAAGGACATGGATGAAATTGGAAATCATCATTCTCAGTAAACTATCGCAAGGACAAAAAACCAAACACCACATGTTCTCACTCATAGGTGGGAATTGAACAATGAGAACACATGGACACAGGAAGGGGAACATCACACTCTGGGGACTGTTGTGGGGTGGGGGGAGGTGGGAGGGATAACATTAGGAGATATACCTAATGCTAAATGATGAGTTAATGGGTGCAGCACACCAGCATGGCACATGTATACATATGTAACTAACCTGCACATTGTGCTCATGTACCCTAAAACTTAAAGTATAATAAAAAAAAAACCCACCTTTAAACAAATTATTGACAAAGTAATAATTTATTTGAATTACTGATTCCTCATACCCAGGCTGAGGAATCCCAAATGTAACATCTTATCATAATTGGTTTAGCAAATCCAGTGATAATTCTCTGATTCTTGACACAGACACTGGCACGTCAGAGAGGAGCCAAAAGGGCAATGAACTGGAGCCACAAGTCTGGATTCTAGTCTAGTGTGACTTAAACTCTCTGCATTTCATATATTGGTAATTCAACTGCCCAATAAAGATAATAATAGCTGCCTGTCCTATGTCACAAAGCTTCTGTGAAGGTTGAAGTCTGAAAAGTGTTAAAGGGCTGTACAAATGCTTGGCTACACAGAAAAAGAGATTCCACTAAGTTTTCCATTGCAGCCATGAAAAGACCCTTTTTCGTGTGTAATGGCTTCCTTTACAAAGAACAAAGAGTTTCAAAGGATAAAATAACATAAAAATTGCATTACATTGTCACAGAACGTACAATAAATAATGGGGCTGAAGACGATTCACAAAGATAATCAGATTGAGGCTCTGTGAAGCAGAGCATTCAATTCCTATGATTCTCAAATATGTTTTCCAGGTTTCAGCCATGGAAGAAGTTCCAGAATCCAAATGATTTAGGCAGGGGGAAATGGTGGGATAAGTGTGGGGACTTCCCTGGTGTATTAGTTAAGGTAATGCTAGCTGCTTTAATAGATAAGCCCACAAACTCAGAGGCTTAACACAACGGACGTCTGTCATTCACTCAAAGTAATGGATTGGCAGGCAGCTTTTCTCTCTTCTAAGCAGTGATTTGGGATCCAGACTCCCTCAATGGCTGCACCATCACCATGGGCTCAAAGTCTACTGCCGAATCCTCTGTATCTGTTTGGTGTACAGGAAAAGATAAAGAGAAGGAGGAACACCTGTTTTCAGCTACTTATACTTGGAGATGACATACATCACTTCCACTCATATTCCTGTGGTGAGAACTTTTTATACATTCTGCTAGGCACAAGGGTAGTAGAAAATGTTGTTCCTGGTTTGCTAGTAACAACTCAACACTATGAAAGGGGAGCCCAAGTCTCTGGGGGACAGGAAACCACTATGCCTCACTTGGGAACAGAAAGAACACAGATGTCTACTGTTTTGTATCCTTGCCTCTTGCCAGCATTTCTAGGGAATATACACGTCAAAGGTTTTTATAGCTAGAAGTGTTAACAATAAAACAAATAGCTTTGCTCAGAAAGCTGCTGACATTTATCCTTAAATCATATGAAAATAGGCCTTCATAGTTCTAAACCAGAGATCAGAAGCTAATGGGAAGACATTATTTAAAAAAAAAAAAAAGGCACTGAAGTCAAGCCAGGCTAGGTTCTAATCCCTGCTACAGCCCAAGCAATGAGAGACCTTGCATAATTTATTTAACCCTTCCAAACTTCAATGTCTTCAGCAGCATACCCTCAATAAGAAGATCATTGTAATGACATGGCAAGTGCTTGGCTCATAAAAGGCACTTGTAAAATAGCGCCCTCATGGCATCTCCTGAAGTTGAGCACATACATCTCCCATAGCCCAGCAACTCACTCCCAGGTATATAGCCAACAAATACATATATTTGCCAAAAGTTAAGTACCAGAATGTTCAGAGCAGCACTGTTCAAATAGCTAAAAAGCAGAAATATACTCATGCCCACCAAGTGTACAATGGATAAACAGATTGTGGTATATCTTACACACAATGCTACACAGCATGAAAATGAACAAACTGTAGCTACGTGCACCAATATGGATGAATCTCACAAGCACATATTGAGCAGAAGATACAACAGAATACCTACCGTGTGATTCCATTTATATAAAGTTCCAAACAGACAAAATTAATCTGCACCGTTGGAAGAGAGAATGATTGATCGTTACCCTTGGAGGGAGATATTGCAAGGGAATAGACATGAACATGGCTTGTGGGATGCAGGTAATGTTCTCTTTTTGGATGGGGGTGTTAGTTACTGGGTACACTCAGTTTGTAAAAATTCACTAAGTTATATACTTACATCAATAAAAAGTGTTTAAAAATAATGTCTTTCCCCTGAGAGACCCCCAAAGGGCTTAAATATTGCTCACAAGTACCACAGCCTTTGGAAGGGCATAAAAGGGTAAAAGGAGCAAGAAGGGAGAAACGTGAAAATAAGCCATAAAGAGGGAGGAGAGGGTGAGGACACACAATAAGGCTGCAGGGTATCAACAGCCAGAGATATTTACCACTTCTCTAAATCATGCCATTTCTGTTATATCTAAACCCTGACAATTGCAAAAGGGCCCAGGTCACTTTTTTCACAGTACCCTGGCATTCTTATTTGGGCTAAGTTTTAGCACTGCTGAAAATACAAGTCTTCCCTATGGGCAATCCACTATATGTCTTCCAGATTATAATGTGTCTTTCTGTTCCATATGTTACCCTGTCATTTCTGTCATTGTGATTCTTTTTTCCTTTGTCATTTTGGTATGCTGGGGGAGTTAGGTTGTGTCTGTGTATGTTTGTGTTTTGTAGGGGTGGGGAGTCATCCTAACCAATGCCAGTCCTTGCAATTTATATATTACCCTAATCACCAATAAGACTTTTAACATCATAATCATGTAAAAAACATTATCTGCTAATATCACCTCCAGATAGCCTGGTTTCCACAGGGGTGACTACAGGTAATAACTCAAGCTTATGCTCATATGCTTCTACATATTGAACAAGGCACCCATAAATACTTGTCATGTGGAGTTATCCCATAATAACAAAAGGCCACTAAGATTACAACACTAGCAATCATTGATCAACACATTTGGCTTCCTTTTACAAGTGATTGTATAAATGTTAACATCAAAGGGAAGTTTAAGAGGTCACCTTTCCATTTAGTCTAAGACAAAATTAAGGCCAAGAGACTTGAATAACTTGTTTTAAGACATATAGTATGACCAAGAAAAAGAAATCCAGATTTTTCTCTTCCCTATTTAGCATCCTTTCCCTACCCCATACCTTTAAAGGACTTCTGTTTCTCTTCACATGTCGTTGACATGAAATGAATATGATTCCAACATTCTGCATTTCCCATTTCAATCGTAAGTCCCCAGGTCTGATGTCTACATAAATGAGTATCTTGGCTTTTGCCTAAAACAAATGTACTGAGATAATATTGCTGGAAATTTCTAGAGGAAGCTGTATCAATTATGTCTTTATTTCCTCAATTGTCAAGGTTTTTCTTTTTACTTTTTTTGAAACATTTTTTAAAGTTAAAAAATACAAGAATAGTACAAATAACTCCCATAAATCTTTACCCAGACTGCTCAATTTTTACATTTTGCCACAGCTGCTTTATAATTCTCTCCTCCTCCCTCCTTCCTTCTTCTCTGTCTCTGGCTCTCTTTCTCTCTCTCTCTCTGACACACACACACTCACACATTAGTTTTTCTCTATTGAGAGATTACATAAATCATGCCACTTTACCTCATGATACTTTAGTGTACATTTCCTAAGAATATGATATTTTTATATATAACCACAATACAATTATAAAATTTGAGAAAATTAATATTGCCACCATATTTTTATCTTTTCTACAGTTCACATTCCAATTCTGTTAATCGTCCCAACAATGTCCTTTAAAGCATTACCTCCACTCAATCCAAGATCCAATCCAGTATGACATTTTATATTTTCTTTTCAAGCCTCTTTACTCTCCTCCAGTATGGAAAAGTTATTTGGCCTTTCTTTTCTTTAATGATACTGACATTTTGGAAAAATGCAAGCCACTATTTTTACAATAGAATTATTTATCTAGGTTATACCACTTATCTTTTGCTATGTCATAAACCATCCCAAAAGTTTGTGGCTTAAAACAAAAATTTATTAGAACAAATACTTCTCATCTCTCACTATTCCATGGCTCAGCTAGATGCTTCTTCTGGTTGGGCCAGGTTGGCTGAAGCTGGGTGGTCTAGGATGACCTCATTCGCATGTCTGGCAGTTGGCTGAATATCAGCTTGGGTGACAAGGATGACTTAGCCATGTGTCTCTCAGCAGCCTAATTCAGGCTCATTCACATGGTAGTGATTACCGAGTTCCCAAGCTCAGGAAGAGAGTAAGCCCCAATGAACAAAGACCTTCCAAGCCTTCACTTGCATCATGTTTGTTAATGTCCTATTCGCCAAAGGAAATCACAAGGCCAGTCTAGGGTCAGTGTGGCAGAGCACTTCCCTAGATCACAGATAGAAGTAGAATGATCTGTGGCCATTTTTATAATCTACCACAGCAGGCAAAAGCCAGAAATAAAATATTTTTTCAAGAAAGAAAGAATATGCTATTAGAAAGAATATGCACAGGCTCTGAGCACAGTTTGGGGAGCTGGCAGAAGTTTACACAGCTGCATTGCTCCAGAGAAGCCCATGTTTGCCCCCTCCCCCTCCATGACCCAAGCTGCTGCAACATGGTGCCATCTTGTAACCAGACGCATTGTGAGAGTGTGTCCTGCTCCAGGATCCAGTAGCCAATGCATCTCCCCATCCCTGTGGCTTTACAGCCATGACACCATACACACATACAATAGTTCCCCAGCTGAACTGCTGCAGTTAAACTCAGAGAAGTAAAAGGAGACATTACAATTGAAGACATAAAAACATCATAGGGGAGACTATTATGAACTATATGCCAACAAATTGAAAAGTCTAGAAAAAACTGATAAACTGTAAACACACAACCTACCAATATTGAAGCATAAAGAAATAGAAATCCTGGACAGACCAATAACAAGTAACGAGACTGAATGATGGCCACAGTGCTATATTCTACCAAACATATTTTTAAAAGCAATAAATGTTACTTTTAAGATAAAAATCTATTACAAAAACATAATTCTAAGCTGGTTGATTAACAGTAACTCACAAAAATGTATATATGTTACCCTGATATTTGATATTGTAAGGACTCATGCCCTTAACAAAAATATGGAGCTAAATTGCTGTGAATAGGGATGATGGGCAATATCACACACACACAAAATGAGAGGGGCTGACTCAATCTCAGAATAATGGTCGTTGGAGGAGAATCCCTATTCCATTTTTCTGAGATTTTTAGTTTTTTTAATGTTTATTTAAGGTTCAGGGGTACACATGCAGGTTTTTTTTAAAATACAGTCTACCAAACACCTAAAGAAGAAATAATGTCAATTATTTTCAAATGATGCAAAAAAAAAAAAAATTAAGAAGAAGGAATTCTTGCAAACTCATTCTCTGAAACCAGCATTACCCTGTTACGAAAACCAGAAAAGAATACACAACAACAATAAAAACTACAGGCCAATCTCCCTGATGAATATAGATGCAAAAATCCTCAACAAAATACTAGCAAACCAAATTCAATAGCACATTAAAAAGATCATTCATGTGGTTTAACGTATACAAACCAGTAAATGTGACATATCACATTAACAGAATCAAAGACAAAAACCATATAATCATTTCATTAGATAGAGAAAAAAGCATTTGATAAAATTCAATGTCCCTTCATGATACCAAATTAGGTATAAAAGGAATGTACCTCAACATAATAAAGGCCACATGTGACAAACCCACAGCTAGCATCATACCAAATGGGAAATAGTTGAAAGCTTTTTCTCTAAGATCTATAATAAGACAAAAATGTTCATTTTCACCACTTCCAATCAACATAGTACAGGGATCATAGAACAATTATGCAAGAGAAAGAAAATAATACAAATTGTAAAGGAGGCCATCAGCTTGCCTCTGTTTGTACATAACATGATCTTATATATTTAAAAAAAAGCCCTAAAACTCCACACACACAAAAACTGTTAGAACTAATGAAGAAATTCAGTAAAGTTGCAGGATATAAAACCAACATACGAAAGTCAGTAATATTTCTATGTACCAGTACCAAATTTAATGGAAAAGAAACCAAGAAAGCAATCCCACTTACAATAGCTACAATAAAAATAAGATACATGGTAATAAATTTCATCAAAGACATGAAAAACTTTCTACAAGGAAAACTATAAAATATTGATGAAAGAAATTGAAGAGGATACATATAAATAGAAAGCTATGCCTATGTTCATGAATTAGAATAATTAATATCATTAAAGTGACCATACTACCCATAGTGATCTATGGATTCAATGCAATCCCTATCAAAAAACCAACGACATTATTCACAGAAATAGAAAAAAAAAATCCTAAAATTCATATAGAACCACAAAAGACCCTGAATAGCCAAAGCAATTTTGACCAAAAAGAACAAAGCTAAAAGCATCACACTGTGTAATTTCAAAATATATTACAGAGCTATAGCAACCAAAAGAGCATGGTACTGGCATAAAAACAGACATATAGACCAATGGAACAGAAAAGAAAACTCAGAATATAAAAGAGAACAGAATAGAGAAATAAATTTGCATACTTACAGCCAACTGATTTTCAGTAAAAGTGCAAAGAACACATATTGGAGAAAGGACAGTCTCTTCAATAAATGGCACTGGGAAAACTGAATGTCCACATGCAGAAAAATGAAACTAGACCCTTACCTACAGCCACATACAAAAATCAACCCAAAATGGACTAAAGACACAAAAGACCTGAAATAATAACACTAGAAAAGGAAAACTTAGGGGAAATGTATCATGACACTGGTCTGGGCAAAGGTTTTTTTGGATAAGACCTGATAAGCATGGGTAACAAAAGCAAAAATAGACAAACAGGATTACACCAAACTAAAAAGCATCTCCACAGCAAAGATAATGCTCAATAAAATGAAGAGACAACTGATAGGAGAAAGTATTTGCAAACTATGTACCTGACAAGCGGTTAATATTCAGGATATATAAGCAACTCAACTCAATAGAAAAATAACAACAACAAAACAAACCAAATAATTTAGATTTTGAAATGGGCAAAAGACCTGACTATATGTTGGAGGCCGCACAAATGTTTATGATTAGGCACAACTGAAGCCTGTCAGTAACAATATGAACCTGTGATCAATTAAGCAGCTGACTGGTCATTACCTCCTCCTCCTTGCTCTTGTTGCCCAATAAATATGAACAGCTGAGAAGCTCAGGCGGCGGTCTTTGCTCACTAGAAGCAGGGAGCTCTTCTCCTCTCCGTGTTGCCTTTCCTCAAAACAGTTTCTTTTGTTTTATGTTATCATTTCTACGTTTGTCCCTTCATTCAGTCATAATGACGGTCTCAAACAGTAACAGTACTAACTGCTGTAATGACGGTCTCAAGCAGTAACAGTGGTAACTGCTGTAATGACGGTCTCAAGTAGTGACAATAGTAACTGTCATAGTGATGGTCTCAAGTAGTAGCTGTGGCAGTCAGCCACAAATATACATTTCTCCAAAGATAACACAAAAATGGCCAACAGGGATATGAATAAATGCTCAACATCACTAATCTTCATGGAAATGTAAATGAAAACCATACTGAGGTATCTCCTCACTCCAATTAGAATAGCCATTAATAAAAAGACAAAGTAATTAATGCTAGTGTGGATGTAGAGAGGGGAACTCTTTATACACTATCGTGGGAATGTAAATTAGTATAGCCATTATGAAAAACAGTATAAAAGTTGTCTAAAAAATTAAAAATGGAACTACCATATGATCAGCAATCCCACTACTGGATCTACATCCCACGGAATGGAAATCATGTCAAAGTGCTACCTGCATTTCCATGTTTATTCCAGCATGATTTACAATAGGTAAGATATGGGATCAGTCTAAATGCCCATCAACAGTTGAATGGGAGGATTAACTTACAGCTGTCACTCGGATGGACAGAGCAGTGTGTGGAGACTCACATCATGAACCTTTGCTCCAAGAACTACCACAGGAAAGTTATCTGGAAAGCCAAGAGACTCCACAGACCCTTTGAAGGAAGTGGATTGCTGCTACAGGTCCCTGAAGGCAGCCAAAAAACTGTGAGTGCTCTAAGAATGAAAGGGAGATCATCTGCCCCCAAACACAGACCCTCACTGGGGAACCTGGAGGTCCAGATCACGGGAAAAGGATCTTAACTTACCTGGAGCTAAGAAGAATTTAGAGAGCCGAACAAAGCACGGGGTAGAAGAAGCAGCAAAAAGAGCCCTGTGGGCTCTCTCAGTCCCCAGGAAAGCCATTTCTAACTGTCTCACGCGGATCCTTGGGGAGGGATGCCAGAGGAACTGGGAAAAGACCACACGGAGAAGAAAACTTCCAGCTGAACTTTCTAACACTTTTGACTGAATGCAAAGTTTCCTGGACAGAACCTGGGGAAGAGGGCAAATCGGGAGCGCAGACACAGCACAGAAGCCACGGCAGGCGGCAGACGGAGAGGCATGAAACCTGAAAGCCCTACTTGCTTTCTCAGCTGGGAGGCTGGTAGCCTGGGGCAAGTTCTCAGCCCTGCTCATCCGCTGACTGGAAATAAACTAGGTGCTGTTGGGGAGGCACGGTGGAAGTGAGACCAGCCTTTTGGGCTGCTTGGGAGCCAGGTGAGGCCTATAACTGCCAGCTTTCCCCCATTTCCGTGGTACAGCTTTCCCACTGCCTTGCATGAGGCAGCAGAGGCACCCACAGTGCCCCTGGGAACATAACTCCACTGGCCTGAGAACCACACCCCATCCCCCACAGCAGCCACAGCAAGCCCTGCCCAAAGAGACTCTGAGCTCAGACAAGCCTAACCTTTCCCCCTCTTAATGGTCTTTCTCTACCTGTGCTGATAGCAGAAGACAAAGGACATATTCTTTTGGGAGCTCTAGGGCCCCACCCACTGCCTCATCCTCCCTATACTACCACAGCTGATGCTCTCTTGAAAGCAACACCTCCTGGCTGGAGGCCAACCAACACAAAACTTGCTCAATAAACAAAACTACAACCAAGGACCCTCACAGAGTCCACATCACTCCCCTGCCACCTCCACCAGAGCAAGTGCTTGTATCCACGGCTGAGAGACCTAAAGACAGTTCATATCAGAGGACTCAGTGCAGATACTCCCCAGTACCGACGTGGAGCCTGGTAGCTCTGCTGGGTAGCTAGATCCAAAAGAGAAATATCAATTACTGCAGTTCAGCTCTCAGAAAGTCATATTCCTAGGGGAAAGGGGAGAGCACCATATCAAGGGAGCACCCTGTGGGGGACAAAAGAATCTGAACAACAGCCCTTGAGCCCCAGATCTTCCCTCTGACATAGTCTACCCAAATGAGAAGGAAGCAGAGAGACAATTCTGGTAATATGACAAAACAAAGTTCTTTAGCACCCCCAAAAGATCATACTAGCTCACCAGCAATAGATCTAAACCAAGACAAAATCTCTGAATTGCCAGAAAAAGAATTCAGCAGATTGATTATTAAGCTAATCAAGGAGGCACCAGAGAAATGTGAAGTCCATCTTAAAAAAAAAAATACAAGATATGAAGGGAAAAATCTTCAGTAAAATAGCATAAATAAAAAACAATCACAACTTCCGGAAACGAAGAACTCACTTAGAGAAATGCAAAATACACTGAAAAGTCTCAGCAACAGAATCAAATAAGTAGAATAACTTCCCAGCTTGAAGACAAGGCTTTCAAATTAACTCAATCCAACAAAGACAAAGAAAAAAGAATTTTAAAAAATGAACAAAGTCTCCAAGAAGTTTAGGATTATGTTAAATGACCAAACCTAAGAATAATTGGAGTTCCTGAGGGAGAAGAGAAATGTAAAAGTTTGGAAAACATATTTGAGGGAATAATCGAGGAAAACTTCCCTGGTCTTGCTAGAGATCTAGACATTCAAATACAAGAAGCTCAAAGAACACCTGGGAAATGTATCGCAAGAAGATCATCACCTAGGCACATAGTCATTAAGTTATCTAAAGTCAAAATGAAGGAAATAATCTTAACAGCTGTGAGGTAAAAGCATCAGGTAACCTATAAAGGAAAACCTATCAGATTAACAGCATATTTCTCAGCAGAAACCCTACTAACTAGAAGGGATTGGGGTTTGATCTTTAGCATTTTTAAACAAAATAATTATCAGCCAAGAATTTTGTATCCAGTGAAACTAAGTTTCATAAACAAAGGAAAGATACAGTCTTTAATGCTGAAAGAATTCACCACTACCAAGCCAGCACTATAAGAACTGCTAAAAGGAGCTCTAAATCTTGAAAGAAACCCTTGAAATACACCAAAATAGAACCTCCTTAAAGCATAAATCTCACAGGACCTATAAAACAAAAACACAATGAAAAATAAAAAAGGTATTCAGGCAACAAATAGCATGATGAATGGAATAGTACCTCACATCTCAATAGTAACATTGACTATAAATGGCCTCATATCCAGCCAAACTAAGCTTCATAAGCCAAGGATAAATAAAATCCTTTACAGACAAGCAATGGCTGAGAGATTTTGTCACCACCAAGCCTGCCTTACAAGAGCTGAGGAAGGAAGTACTAAACATGGAAAGGAACAAACCGGTACCAGCCACTGTAAAAACATACCAAATTGTAAAGACCATCGAAACTATGAAGAAACTGCATCAACTAACAGACAAAATAACCAGTTAACATCAAAATGACAGGATCAAATTCACACATAACAATATTAACCTTAAATAAATAAAGAAAATGTGGTAAATATACACAATGGAATACTATTCAGCCATAAAAATCAATAAAATCTTGACATTTGCAACAACATGGATAAACCTAGGACATTATGCTAAATGGAATAAACCAGGCACAGAAAGACAAATACCACATGATCTCACTCATATGTGGAATCTAAAAACATTGATCTCATAGAAGTAGAGAGTAGAATAGTGGTTACCAGAGGCTTGGAGGGTAGTGAGGAAAGGATGATTAGGAGAGACAGGTCGACAGGTTCAAAGTTATAGTTAGGAGAAATAAGTTCTGGCATTCTAGTGCGCAGTAGAGTGACTATGATTAACACTATTGTATATTTCAAAATTGCTTAAGAAATGATAAATGTATGAGGTGATGGATATGCTAAACACACTGATTTGATCATTATACAATGTATACACATGTCAAAATATCACACAGTACTCCAGAAATATATACAATATTATTTGTCAATTTAAAACAAATTTTTAAAAAACAAAAAAGCCAGCCAGGTGTTGTGGCTCATGCCTGTAATCCCAGCACTTTGGGAGGCCGAGGTGGGCAGATCACTTGAGGTCAGGAGTTCGAGACCACCCTGGCCAATATGGTGAAACCCCGTCTCTACTAAAAATACAAAAAAATTAGCTGGGCGTGGTGGCATGAGCTTGTAATTCCTGCTACTCAGGAGGCTGAGGCAGGAGAATCGCTTGAACCCGGGAGGCCGAGGTTGCAGTGAGTCGAGATTGCACTGCTGCACTCCAGCCTGGGTGACAGGGTGAGTCTCTGTCTCAAAAACAAAACAAAAAACAACAACAACAACAACAAAAAAAAAACCCACTGAATTATATACTTTAAAATGATAAATCGTGTGTAAATTTTACCTCAACAAAAAAATACAAATTAAAACTATAAATAGAACAAAAACGTAGGTCAGTTCTCTTAAGGAAAGATTGAATTTTATCCCTATAGAGGTAATTTTTAAAGGTTTATTTTATTTTTATTTTTTATTTTGTAGAGATAGGATCTCACCATGTTGCCCAGGCTGATCTCAAATTCCTAGGCTCAAGCAATCCTCCTGCCTTGGCCTCCCAAAGTGCTGGGATTACAGGCATGAGCCACCATGCCCCACCTAAAAGACTTTTAAGATTAACATAAAAGTTTAATATTTGAGAAAGAGTCTGCATATTTTTAAGATAAATTGGACAAGGGGAATACTGGCAGTGAGGTCAGTTGCAAACGATTCCAGAGGTGATGAGTTTTAATTAAGGCAGGGGGGTAGAGAAAAGAGGATGGCATAAGATAGAATCTTCAAACAGAATGTACAGCATTTCATGATTGGGCATAGGACTGAAAGATTACAAAGGACTGGGAACATAGTGCTGGTAGAAGTAGATGGCAGTGTTACCCAAATTGAGTGATGCACCAGGAACAGGTTTGAGGGGAGTCCTAATCCTTGAACACCTGCAGATCAGGGAAGGGTGCAGACAATGGATTAGCAGTATGATTGCGATGTCTGGGCAAAGGCTAAACTTTTAGAACACTAAGAAACAATTGCTTATTTGACCAGCCCCAAGGAAAGTGGGTCCATTCAGCCCACAAGTATCATCACTTTCCAGAAAAGTGATCATAATTTTGATAGAATAGACAACAGTCTCAGAGACTCTAAGGCTCTAAGGGTGATCCCTGAATGTGGTTGTAGGCAAAAGTGGGAAGAAATACTGCCTTCTCAATGTATAAAAATAGAGTAGGGAGAATGGAAATGGAGGTTAGGTGGAGTCCATCTTAGTCCATTTCTGCTGCTATAATGAAACACCACAGATTGGGTCATTTATTAAGAACAGAAATTTATTTTCTCCCAGTTCTAGAGGCTAAGAAGTCCAAGATCAAGGTGCCAGTAGGTTCACTGTCTGCTAAGGGCCTGTTCCCTTCTTCCAAGAGGGCACCTTGTTGCTGCATCCTCACATGGTGGAAGGCAGATGGGCAAAACGGAAGAATGCTATGTCGTCACATGGCAGAAGAGATGGGAGGAAATAAACCCACTCCCTCAAGCCTGTTGGTAAGGGACCTAATCCCATCCATGAGGGTGCTGCCCTTATGACTTAATCATCTCTTAAAGGCCCCAACTCTTTTTATTTGATTTTATTTTTTGTAGAGACAGGGTCTCCCTATGTTTCCCAGGCTGGTCTAAGAATCCTGGGCTCAAGCAATCCTCACACCTCGGCCTCCCACAGTGTTGAGATTACAAGCATAAGCCACTGTACCCGGCCAGGCCCCAACTCCTAATGCTACTACCTTGGCAACTACATTTTAATACATGAATTTTCAGGGACACAGTCAGACCAGTGTGGCCCTCGTGCTTCTCCTGTTTTCTTTACAGTTTTCTTTATGTTTAAAGAAAACAGGCATACAACTACAACAGGTGTGCATGATAGCCAACAAAAGCAAGCCACCGAATCTACCAACCTCCACATTTCTCCCAAGGAAAATGACAACTAAGTCCTCTGGCTGATCCAGGAAAAGACAACAATTAAATGCAAGGTCCTTTACTTCAGAAACCAACATCAACACCAGACTCAATAAACCTTTAGAAGATCAAATCTTTTTGTGGTTCACAACTACTATAATAGCAGCCAACTCTTCTCCCTGTATCAGGCTCGCCTCCTTCCAATTCATTTTCCAAAATGTAACCAGGTAGATATATTTTAAATGAATTTTGATATTTCATTTTACTTACTTTAACCCTTTAATAACTTATCAGGATAAAGTCCAGATTCTAACGTGGCTTGTGGGGCAGTGAGTAATCTAGTACTGACCTACCTTTCCAACCTCTATTTTTAGACTACTGTCTCCTCTGAACATTTGTACTTCAGAGAGTGATCTAAACTGAGCTTGGAAAGGTAGGCTGGTGCTAGATTGCTTAGTTCTCCATTAGCTATTTTAGATTGCCCCCTCTTTGATTACAAAAGTCCAATGCCTTGATCCTATGACCCACTTCCACTCCTAAATATCTACTCAAAATATGCTGTTGTTCACCAAAGTAATGTACAAGGATGTTCACAGCAACACTATACATAATAGTCCCAAACGGGAAACAATCCAGATCACTCACAATAACATAAATAAATGTGGTATCTTCTAAAAAGGGAATACTATACAGCCATGAAATAAAAGTAGCTATGGCCATATGCAACCATATGAATGAATCTCACAAACTTAGCATCGAAGGGGAAAAGCAGGTACAGAGGAGATCATAGTATATTATTCCAAGTACATAAAGTACAAAGATAGTCAAAACTAAACTATGGTGTTGCAAATCAGGGCAGGGTTAACATTGCAGAGAAGGAGGGTGGGTTACAAGGGAGCTTCTAGGAAGCTTATAACTCTGCTTCTTGATCTGTATAGTTATATGGGTGTTTGCTTTGTAAAAATTTGTCAAGCTGCACAGTTAAAATTTATGCAGTATTCTGTTAAGTCATATCACGATAATTTACACTTTAAAAAATTATCTGCCTTCTTACTCAGCATCCACTTTTGCCTAGCTAATGCTTGCTCCTACAACTTTCAGTATCACTTCTTCCAGAAGTTCTTTTCTAAACTCTTAGACTATTTTAGCTCATCATGCTGTGTGTTCAAAGTTCCCTGTTGTTCTCCTATCTTAACAACTCTTCATGTTTAATTACAAATAGTTGTTGAATCAAGTTTTGCAATTGGCTTTATATATCTTTTCAGGCACATTGTGAAAGTGCACAACTTTTAATAGCAGGCATGCGAAGGGAGTAAGATTTACTAATACTCCCCGAGGGTAGACTATCAGCCCTGGTGCAGTGCAAAAGATAGAAGGGTGAACTAGTTATCTATTGCTGTGTAACAAATTACTACCAATTTAGCAGCTTTATACAGCACACATTTATCATCTCATAGTTTCTGTGTTTCATAAATCCAGGCACAGATTAGCTGGGTCCTCTGTTTTGGGGTCTCCCAAGGCTGCAATTAAGGTGTCACTTGGGCTGCATTTCTTTCAGGAGTCTCAGGGTCTTAGGCTCACATGGTTGTGGTTGTTGGTCTATCTTTCCATACTGTTCCTTGTGACTGTATGACTGAGATCCCTGTTTTCGTGCTTGCTGCCAGCTGAGGGCCCTTCCCTGCTCGTAGAGTCTGCTCATATTCCGTCTCACAGGCCCTCTCACGGGCTTCTCAACGTGGTAGCTTCTTCAAGGCCAGCAAGGGAGTGTCTGTTGCTCTAGTCAGCTAAAAGGGACTTATGTAACAGAATTAATTATGAAAATGACATCCTACCATCTCTGCCCTATAAGTTAACCTAATCAAGGGATAAATATCTCATCACCTTTTTCACATTCTATTGGCTAGAATAAGACATGCGAGAAGCAAGAAGCAAATCCAAGGCTCTGCCCACATTCAAAGGGAGGATATTATACAAGGGCATAACTCATTTGTGGTTCTCTTAGAATTCTGCCAACCACAAAAAGAGTAAAAAAATCCCACAACATAGATGTGGGAGCCAACCTCCATGATGGCACCTAATGATCATACCTTTGTATAATCCCCTCTCACACTGTATCATGGTTGGTTTATGCGACTAATAAAGTATGGCAGAAGTAATGGCATGTGACTTCTGAGGTTAGATCATAAAAGACAATGCAATGTTCACCTATTTGTCACTAGCTCTCAGGAAGGCTAGCTACCATGCCATGAGGACTTTTCAACAGCCCTTTGGAGTGCCCCATGTGGCAAGCAACTCAGACCAACTGCCAATGCCAATAAGGTTGCCAGATAAAAAACAGAATGCCAGTTAAATTTGTATTTCAGATAAACAATGAGTAAACATTTAGCATAAGTATGTCTCAAATATTGCATGGGACATACTTATATTACAAAATTTTTCATTGTCTATCTGAAAGTCAAATTTAACTGGGCATCCTGAGTTTTGATTTCGTGTATGTTTCCCATAATTTGGTAACCCTACCTGCCAAGGGCCATGAGAGTGACCCAGCTTCCTCAAGCCCTGCTTCAGTCAAATCATCTGACCTGCAACTGCAGCTGACATTTTAATTGCAACTTGAGGAGAGACCCTAAATCACAGCCTCCTATGGAAGCTGCTCCCAAATTCCTGCCCCATCCAGACAGTGATATAATACATACTTATTATTTAAGGCCACTTGTTTAGGGAGTAATCTGTTACACAGTAAGAGAGGACTAATAAAATATGTAACTGTCTACCCATTATCTTGGCCAGCCAGCTTGTCTTTTTTATGAGATACAATCATCAAGAACAGTTCTACCATTAAAGGAGCAAACTCCATTCTCCAGTTGAAGAGTAAGAAGATAGCGCAGAAATGACAGTTAAGTTGGTCATTTATTAATGAAATGCCTCAGCATCTATTTAATTGAATTAACTCTGTCAAACAGGACTTCTTGTTAGGGAAGTCAGAAGGCATTTTTTGTTGTTCTTACTTACTGAAGTTGGCAACAGCAGCTTCAACATAACAAAGCCTGACAGCTTGATTCAGCCTAAAAATGCTGATGACAGGCAAGTGATGTCTGCTGTAAATAGAAGGTCCCACAGTTCCTCAAGCAAACATGAAAATGGCAAATGCACATTACACAACTGAGAGATCAGGCAGTGTCCACTCTGCCGCCGGAGAAATGAAAAGACGTTTAAAAATGATTTACACATTATTAAACATGTAGCTGGAGAGAAGAAAGGAAAAATGGGTAACCAAAGGATCTCAAGAGTAGTGGTTCTTAAATGGGGGCTATTTATCCCCCCTCTCCCAGGGGACACTTAGCAACTTACAAAAACATTTTTGGTTGTCACCACTAGGAGCAGGTATTATTGGCAGCTATTGAGTTGACACCAAGGATGCTGCTAAACATCCTAGACTGCCCCCACATCAAATAATTATCCAGCCCAAAATGTCATCAGTGCCAAGGTTGAGAAACCCTGCTTAAGAGAGATATAAACACACTATTTGTTATACTGACAAAACAGATTGCTGTAATTCTCTGGTATTCAGGAAATTTCTACTATGAAAATATTTCGTTCATTGATCTAGTCTATGCTCTTTGATTTATTCATTCTACATTCATATATTCATACATTTATTTGTTCATTCAACAAAATTTTATTGAGTGCTTCAGAGTGCCAGGTGTTTTGGGAAAAACTAAGATGTATAAGAAATTCATTCATTCAGCTATTAAATAAGTTAGTAAGCACCCAGAAGTAATGAGGGATGAATCAAATATGTGTTCTTCCTTCAAAAAAATACAAAATTTAGAGTTAATAGTAAAGTGAAGCAAAATCCTACTGACTTAACGAAGCTTTGTATTAATATAATTCTAATAATGGGTAACTTCCTTAAGGCAAACATTTGAAGAGCAGTTGTCACTGTAGGCTAGTTGAAGAATACATCATTAGGCCAATGTATAAAACTACCTGGATATATGTGTTTTCATTAATTCATCTTTATTTTTCATTTTTTTTTAAATTTTCTTCAACTTATAAGTCCAGGGGTACATGTGCAGGATGTGCAGGTTTGTTATATAGGTAAACATGTGCCATGGTGGTTTGCTGCACATATCATCCCATCACCTAGGTATTAAGCCCAGCATTCATTAGCTATTTTTCCTGATGTTCTCCCTCCCCCACTCCCCACCCAATCAGGCCTTAGTGTGTGTTGTTCCCCATCCTCATGTGTCCACGTGTTATTGTCATTCAACTCCCACTCATAAGTGAGAACATGCAGTGTTTGGATTTCTGTTCCTGCATTAGTTTTCTGAGGATAATGGCTTCCAACTCCATCCATGTCCCTGCAAAGGACATGATCTTGTTCCTTTTTATGGCTGCATACCCCATGGTGTGTATAAACCACATTTATCTTTATCCAGTTTCCTTGATGGGCATTTGGGTTGATGCCATGTCTTTGCTGTTGAGAATAGTGCTGCAATGAACATACGTGTGCATGTATCTTTATAATACAGTGATACATATTACTTTGTGTCTATGCCCAGTAATGGGATTGCTGGGTCTAATGGTATTTCTGCCTCTAGGTCTTTGATGAATCACCATACTGTCTTCCATAATGGTTGAACTAATTTACACTCCCACCAACAGTGTAAAAGCATTCCTTTATCTCCACAACCTTGTCAGCATCTGTAGTTTTTTGACTTCTTAATAATAGCCTTTCTGACTGGTGTGAGATAGTATCTCATTGTGGTTTTGATTTTTCATTTCTCTAATGATCAGTGATATTGAGCTTTTATTAATATGTTTGTTGGCCCCATGTACGTCTTCTTTTGAGCAGTATCTATTCATATCCTTTGTCCACTTTTTATTGTTTTTTTTTTCTTGCAAATTTGTTTAAGTTCTTTGTAGACTCTGGATATTAGACCTTTGTCAGATAAAGAGATTGCAAAAATTTTCTCCCACTCTGTAGGTTGTCTGTTTACTCTCTTGATAGTTTCTTTTGCTATGCAGAAGCTCTTTAGTTTAATTAGCTCCCATTTGTCAATTTTTACTTTTGTTGCTATTGCTTTGGGCAATTGCGTCACGAAATCTTTGCTTGTGCCTATGTCCTGAATGGTATTGCCTAGATTTTCTTCCAGGAATTTTATAGTTTTGGATTTTACATTTAAATCTTTAATCCATCTTGAGTTAATTTTTGTATGGTGCAAGGAAGGAGTCGTTTCAGTTTTCTGCATATGGCTAGCCAGCACTCCTAGCACAATTTATTAGAAAGTCCTTTCCCTATTGCTTGTTTCTGTCAGTTTTGTTGAAGATCAGATGGTTGTAGCTGTGCAGTCTTATTTCTGAGTTCTCTATTCTGTTCCATTGGTCTATATGTCTGTTCTTATACCAGTACCATGCTGTTTTGGTTACTGTAGGCTTGTATAGTTTGAAGTTGGGTAGTGTGATGCCTCCAGATTTGTTCTTGGCTATTTGGGCTCTTTTTTGGTTCCATATTAATTTTAAAGTAGTTTTTTCTAATTCTGTGAAGAATGTCAGTGGTAGTTTAAATGGGAATTGCATTGAATCTATAAATTACTTTGGGCAGTATAGCCATTTTCATGATATTGATTTTTCCTATCCATGAGCATGGAATGTTTCTCCATTTGTTTGTGTCCTCTCTGATTTCTTTGAGCAGTGGTTTGTAGTCTTCCTTGAGGAGGTCTTTCACTTTCCTTGTTAGCTGTATTCATAGGTATTTTATTCTTTTTGTAGCAATCGCGAATGGGCGTTCCTTCATGATTTGGCTCTCTGCTTGCCTGTTGTTGGTGTATAAGACTGCTGGCAATTTTTGCACATTGATTTTATATCTTGAGACTTTGCTGAAGTTGCTTAGCAGCTTAAGAAGCTTTGATTTGAGACAGTGGGGTTTTCTAAATATAAAATCATGTCATCTGCAAATAAAGATAATTTGATTTCTTCTCTTCCTACTTTAATATGCTTTATTTCTTTCTCTTGCCTGATTGCCCTGGCCAGAACATCTAATATGATGTTGAATAGGAGTGGTGAGAGAGGGCATACTTGTTTTGTGCCGGTTCTCAAGGTGAATGCTTCCAGATTTTGCCCATTCGGTATGATATTGGCTGTGGGTTTGTCATATATGGCTCTTATTATTTTGAGTTATCTTCCTTCAATACCTAGTTTATTGAGTTTTTAACATGAAGGGATGTTGAATTTTATCAAAGGCCTTTTCTGCATCTATTGAGATAGTCATGTGGTTTTTGGCATGAGTTCTGTTTATGTGATTAATCACATTTATTTATTTGCATATGTTGAATCAACATTGCATCCCAGGGATGAAGCCAACTATATCATGGTGGATAAACTTTTTGACCTGCTGCTGGACTCAGTTTGCCAGTGTTTTATTGAGGATTTTTGCACTGATGTTCATCAAGGATATTGGCCTGAAGTTTTCTTTTTTTGTTGTTGTAGCTCTTCCAGGATTTGGTATCAGGATGATGCTGGCCTCATAGAGTGAGGTGGGGAGGAGTCCCTCCTTTTCAATCTATTGGAATAGTTTCAATAGAAATGGTACCAGATCTTCTTTGTACTTCTTGTAGAATTCAGCTGTGAATCCGTCTGGTCTTGGGCTTTTTTTGCTTGGTAGGCTATTTATCACCGCCTCAATTTCAGAACTCGTTATTGGTCTATTCAGAGATTCCATTTCTTTCTGGTTCAGTCTTTTTTTTTTTTTATTATAATACTTTAGGTTTTATGGAACATGTGCACAATGTGCAGGTAAGTTACATATGTATACATGTGCCATGCTGGTGCACTGCACCCAGTAACTCGTCATCTAGCATTAGGTATATCTCCCAATGCTATCCCTCCCCCCTCCCCCCACCCCAAAACAGTCCCCGAAGTGTGATGTTCCCCTTCCTGTATCCATGTGTTCTCATTGTTCAATTCCCACCTATGAGTGAGAATATGCGGTGTTTGGTTTCTTGTTCTTGCGATAGTTTACTGAGAATGATGATTTGCAATTTCATCCATGTCCCTACAAAGGACATGAACTCATCATTTTTGATGGCTGCATAGTATTCCATGGTGTATATGTGCCACATTTTCTTAATCCAGTCTATCATTGTTGGACATGTGGGTTGGTTCCAAGTCTTTGCTATTGTGAATAATGCCGCAATAAACATACGTGTGCATGTGTCTTTATAGCAGCATGATTTATAGTCCTTTGGGTATATACCCAGTAATGGCATGGCTGGGTCGAATGGAATTTCTAGTTCTAGATCCCTGAGGAATCGCCACACTGACTTCCACAAGGGTTGAACTAGTTTACAGTCCCACCAACAGTGTAAAAGTGTTCCTATTTCTCCACATCCTCTCCAGCACCTGTTGTTTCCTGACTTTTTAATGATTGCCATTCTAACTGGTGTGAGATGGTATCTCATTGTGCTTTTGATTTGCATTTCTCTGATGGCCAGTGATGGTGAGCATTTTTTCATGTGTTTTTTGGCTGCATAAATGTCTTCTTTTGAGAAGTGTCTGTTCATGTCCTTTGCCCACTTTTTGATGGGGTTGTTTGTTTTTTTCTTGTAAATTTGTTGGAGTTGATTGTAGATTCTGGATATTAGCCCTTTGTCAGATGAGTAGGTTGCGAAAATTTTCTCCCATTTTGTAGGTTGCCTGTTCACTCTGATGGTAGTTTCCTTTGCTGTGCAGAAGCTCTTGAGTATAATTAGATCCCATTTGTCAATTTTGGCTTTTGTTGCCATTGCTTTTGGTGTTTTAGACATGAAGTCCTTGCCCATGCCTATGTCCTGAATGGTAATGCCTAGGTTTTCTTCTAGGGTTTTTATGGTTTTAGGTCTAACATTTAAGTCTTTAATTCATCTTGAATTGATTTTTGTATAAGGTGTAAGGAAGGGATCCAGTTTCAGCTTTCTACATATGGCTAGCTAGTTTTCCCAGCACCATTTATTAAATAGGGAATCCTTTCCCCATTTCTTGTTTTTCTCAGGTTTGTCAAAGATCAGATAGTTGTAGATATGTGGCATTATTTCTGAGGGCTCTGTTCTGTTCCATTGATCTATATCTCTGTTTTGGTACCAGTACCATGCTGTTTTGGTTACTGTAGCCTTGTAGTATAGGTTGAAGTCAGGTACCGTGATGCCTCCAGCTTTTTCTTTTGGCTTAGGATTGACTTGGCAATGCGGGCTCTTTTTTGGTTCCATATGAACTTTAAAGTAGTTTTTTCCAATTCTGTGAAGAAAGTCATTGGTAGCTTGATGGGGATGGCATTGAATCCGTAAGTTACCTTGGGAAGGATGGCCATTTTCACGATATTGATTCTTCCTACCCATGAGCATGGAATGTTCTTCCATTTGTTTGTATCCTCTTTTATTTCCTTGAGCAGTGGTTTGTAGTTCTCCTTGAAGAGGTCCTTCACATCCCTTGTAAGTTGGATTCCTAGGTATTTTATTCTCTTTGAAGCAATTGTGAATTGGAGTTCACTCATGATTTGGCTCTCTGTTTGTCTGTTATTGATGTATAAGAATGCTTGTGATTTTTGTACATTGATTTTGTATCCTGAGACTTTGCTGAAGTTGCTTATCAGCTTAAGGAGATTTTGGGCTGAGACAATGGGGTTTTCTAGATATACAATCATGTCATCTGCAAACAGGGACAATTTGACTTCTTCTTTTCCTAATTGAATACCCTTTATTTCCTTCTCCTGCCTAATTGCCCTGGCCAGAACTTCCAACACTATGTTGAGTAGGAGTGGTGAGAGAGGGCATCCCTGTCTTGTGCCAGTTTTCAAAGGGAATGCTTCCAGTTTTTGCCCATTCAGTATGATATTGACTGTGGGTTTGTCATACATAGCTCTCATTATTTTGAGATACGTCCCATCAATACCTAATTTATTGAGAGTTTTTAGCATGAAGGGTTGTTGCATTTTGTCAAAGGCCTTTTCTGCATCTATTTAGATAATCATGTGGTTTTTGTCTTAGGTTCTGTTTATATGCTGGATTACATTTATTGATTTGCGTATATTGAACCAGCCTTGCATCCCAGGGATGAAGCCCACTTGATCATGGTGGATAAGCTTTTTGATGTGCTGCTGGATTCTGTTTGCCAGTATTTTATTGAGGATTTTTGCATCAATGTTCATCAAGGATATTGGTCTAAAATTCTCTTTTTTTTGTTGTGTCTCTGCCAGGCTTTGGTATCAGGATGATGCTGGCCTCATAAAATGAGTTAGGGAGGATTCCCTCTTTTTCTATTGATTAGAATAGTTTCAGAACGAATGGTACCAGCTCCTCCTTGTACCTCTGGTAGAATTCGGCTGTGAACCCATCTGGTCCTGGACTTTTTTTGGTTGGTAAGCTATTGATTATTGCCACAATTTCAGCTCCTGTTATTGGTCTATTCAGAGATTCAACTTCTTCCTGGTTTAGTCTTGGGAGGGTGTATGTGTTGAGGAATTTATCCATTTCTTCTAGATTTTCTAGTTTATTTGCATAGAGGTGTTTGTAATATTCTCTGATGGTAGTTTGTATTTCTGTGGGATCGGTGGTGATATCCCCTTTATCATTTTTTATTGCATCTATTTGATTCTTCTCTCTTTTTTTCTTTATTAATCTTGCTGTCTATCAATTTTGTTGATCTTTTCAAAAAACCAGCTCCTGGATTCATTAATTTTTGAATGGTTTTTTGTGTCTCTATTTCCTTCAGTTCTGCTCTGATTTTAGTTATTTCTTGCCTTCTGCTAGCTTTTGAATGTGTTTGCTCTTGCTTTTCTAGTTCTTTTAATTGTGATGTTAGGGTGTCAATTCTGGATCTTTCCTGCTTTGTCTTGTCGGCATTTAGTGCTATAAATTTCCCTCTACACACTGCTTTGAATGCATCCCAGAGATTTTGGTATGTTGTGTCTTGGTTCTCGTTGGTTTCAAAGAACATCTTTATTTCTGCCTTCATTTCGTTATGTACCCAGTAGTCATTCAGGAGCAGGTTGTTCAGTTTCCATGTAGTTGAGCGGTTTTGAGTGAGATTCTTAATCCTGAGTTCTAGCTTGATTGCACTGTGATCTGAGAGATAGTTTGTTATAATTTCTGTTCTTTTACATTTATTGAGGGGAGCTTTACTTCCAAGTATGTGGTCAATTTTGGAATAGGTGTGGTGTGGTGCTGAAAAAAATGTATATTCTGTTGATTTGGGGTGGAGAGTTCTGTAGATGTCTATTAGGTCTGCTTGGTGCAGAGCTGAGTTCAATTCCTGGGTATCCTTGTTAACTTTCTGTCTCGTTGATCTGTCTAATGTTGACAGTGGGGTGTTACAGTCTCCCATTATTAATGTGTGGGAGTCTAAGTCTCTTTGTAGGTCACTGAGGACTTGCTTTATGAATCTGGGTGCTCCTGTATTGGGTGCATATATATTTAGGATAGTTAGCTCTTCTTGTTGAATTAATCGCTTTATCATTATGTAATGGCCTTCTTTGTCTCTTTTAATCTTTGTTGGTTTAAAGTCTGTTTTATCAGAGACTAGGATTGCAACCCCTGCCTTTTTTTGTTTTCCATTTGCTTGGTAGATCTTCCTCCATCCTTTTATTTTGAGCCTATGTGTGTCTCTGCACGTGAGATGGGTCTCCTGAATACAGCATACTGATGGGTCTTGAGTCTTTATCCAATTTGCCAGTCTGTGTCTTTTAATTGGAGCATTTAGTCCATTTACATTTAAAGTTAATATTGTTATGTGTGAATTTGATCCTGTCATTATGATGTTAGCTGGTTATTTTGCTCGTTAGTTGATGCAGTTTCTTCCTAGTCTCGATGGTCTTTACATTTTGGCATGATTTTGCAGCGGCTGGTACCAGTTGTGCCTTTCCATGTTTAGTGCTTCCTTCAGGAGCTCTTTTAGGGCAGGCCTGGTGGTGACAAAATCTCTCAGCATTTGCTTGTCTGTAAAGTATTTTATTTCTCCTTCACTTATGAAGCTTAGTTTGGCTGGATATGAAATTCTGGGTTGAAAATTCTTTTCTTTAAGAATGTTGAATATTGGCCCCCACTCTCTTCTGGCTTGTAGGGTTTCTGCCGAGAGATCCGCTGTTAGTCTGATGGGCTTCCCTTTGTGGGTAACCCGACCTTTCTCTCTGGCTGCCCTTAACATTTTTTCCTTCATTTCAACTTTGGTGAATCTGACAATTATGTGTCTTGGAGTTGCTCTTCTCGAGGAGTATCTTTGTGGCGTTCTCTGTATTTCCTGAATCTGAATGTTGGCCTGCCTTGCTACATTGGGGAAGTTCTCCTGGATAATATCCTGCAGAGTGTTTCCCAACTTGTTTCCATTCTCCCCGTCACTTTCAGGTACACCAATCAGACGTAGATTTGGTCTTTTCACATAGTCCCACATTTCTTGGAGGCTTTGCTCGTTTCTTTTTATTCTTTTTTCTCTAAACTTCCCTTCTCGCTTCATTTCATTCATTTCATCTTCCAGGGCTGATACCCTTTCTTCCATTTGATCGCATCGGCTCCCGAGGCTTCTGCATTCTTCACGTAGTTCTTGAGCCTTGGTTTTCAGCTCCGTCAGCTCCTTTAAGCACTTCTCTGTATTGGTTATTCTAGTTATACATTCTTCTAAATTTTTTTCAAAGTTTTCAACTTCTTTGCCTTTGGTTTGAATATCCTCCCGTAGCTCGGAGTAATTTGATCGTCTGAAGCCTTCTTCTCTCAGCTCGTCAAAGTCATTCTCCGTCCAGCTTTGTTCCGTTGCTGGTGAGGAACTGCGTTCCTTTGGAGGAGGAGAGGTACTCTGGTTTTTAGAGTTTCCAGTTTTTCTGCTCTGTTTTTTCCCCATCTTTGTGGTTTTATCTACTTTTGGTCTTTGATGATGGTGATGTACAGATGGGTTTTTGGTGTGGATGTCCTTTCTGTTAGTTTTCCTTCTAACAGAGAGAACCCTCAGCTGCAGGTCTGTTGGAGTACCTGGCCGGCCGTGTGAGGTGTCAGTCTGCCCCTGCTTGGGGGTGCCTCCCAGTTAGGCTGTTCGGGGGTCAGGGGTCAGGGACCCACTTGAGGAGGCAGTCAGCCCGTTCTCAGATCTCCAGCTGAGTGCTGGGAGAACCACTGCTCTCCTCACAGCTGTCAGACAGGGACATTTAAGTCTGCAGAGGTTACTGCTGTCTTTTTGTTTGTCTGTGCCCTGCCCCCAGAGGTGGAGCCTACAGAGGCAGGCAGGCCTCCTTGAGCTGTGGTGGTCTCCACCCAGTTCAAGCTTCCTGGCTGCTTTGTTTACCTAAGCGAGCCTGGGCAATGGCGGGCGCCCCTCCCCCAGCCTCCCTGCCAACTTGCTGTTTGATCTCAGACTGCTGTGCTACCAATCAGCGAGACTCCGTGGGCGTAGGACCCTCTGAGCCAGGTGCGGGCTATAATTTCCTGGGGCACCGTTTCCTAAGCCCGTCGGAAAAGCACAGTATTCGGGTGGGAGTGGCCCGATTTTCCAGGTGCCGTCTATCACCCCTGGAAAGGGAACTCCCTGACCCCTTGCGCTTCCCGAGTGAGGCAATGCCTCGCCCCTGCTTCGGTTGGCGCACGGTGCACTCACCCACTGACCTGTACCCACTGTCTGGCACTCCCTAGTGAGATGAACATGGTACCTCAGATGGAAATGCAGAAATCACCGGTCTTCTGCGTCGCTCACGCTGGGAGCTGTAGACTGGAGCTGTTCCTATTCGGCCATCTTGGCTCCTCCTCTGGTTCAGTCTTGGAAGGGTTATGTGTTCAGGAATTTATTTATTCTAGTTTTTCTAGTTTATGTGCACAGAGGTGTTTGTCATGCTCTCTGATTGTCATTTGTATTTCTGTGGGGTCACTGGTGATATCTTCCTTATCATTTCTGATTGTGTTTATTTGGTCTTCTCTCTTTTCTTCCATATTAGTCTAGCTAGTGGTCCATCTGTTTTATTAATTTTTTCAGAAAACCAGCTCCTGGATTCGTTGAGTTTTGAAAGGTTTTAGTGTCTCTATCTCCTTCAGTTCAGCTCTAATCTTGGTTATTCCTTGTCTTCTGCTAGTTTTGGGGTTTGTTTGCTCTTGGTTCTCTAGTTCTTTTAGTTGAGATATTAGGTTAACTTGAGATCTTTCTAGCTTTTTGATGTGAGCATTTAGTGCTATAAATTTTCTTCTTAACACTCCTTTAGCTGCATCCCAGAGATTCTGATATGTTGTCTCTTTGTTCTTATTTGTTCCAAAGAACTTCTTGATTTCTGCATTAATTTCATTGTTTACCCAAGAGTCATTCAGGAGCAGGTTGTTCAATTCCCATGTAGATGTGTCGTTTTGAGTAAAGTTCTTAATCTTGAGTATGTTGTGAACTGAGACTGTGTGTTATGATTTTAGTTCTTTTGCATTTGCTAAGGAGTCTTTTACTTCTGATTATGTGATCAATTTTAGAGTAAGTGCCATGTGGGCAATGAGAAGAATGTATATTCTGTTGAATTTGGGTGGAAAGTTCTGTAGATATCTATCAAGACCACTTGATGCAGACCTGAGCTCAGGTCCTGAATATCTTTGTTAATTTTCTGCCTTGATGATCTGTCTAATATTGTCAGTGGGGTGTTAAAATCTCCCACTATTATTGTGTGGGAGTCTAAGTCTCTTTGTAGGTCTTTAATCACTTGCTTTATGAATCTGGGTGCTCTTATATTGGTGCATATATATTTAGGATAGTTAGCTCTTCTTTTTGAATTGAACCCTTTACCATTATGTAATGCCCTTCTTTGTCTTTTTTGATCTTTGTTGGTTTAAAGTATGTTTTGTCAGAAACTAGGACTGCAACCCCTGCTTTTTTTCTGTTTTTCATTTGCTTGGTAAATTTTCCTCCATCCTTTATTTTGAGCCTATGTGTGTCTTTGCGCAAGATGGGTCTCTTGAAGACAGCACACTTATGGGTCTGGGCTCTTTATCCAGCTTGCCATTCTGTGCCTTTTATTTGGGGCATTTAGCCCTTTTACATTTAAAGTTAGTATTGTTATGTGTGAATTTGATCCTGTCATCGTGATGCTAGCTGGTTATTTTGAAGACTTGTTTATGTGATAGCTTCATAGTGCCACTGGTCTGTGTACTTCAGTGTGTTTTTGTAGTGACTGATAATGGTTTTTCCTTTCCATATTTAGAGCTTCCTTCAGGAGCTCTTCAAGGCAAGCCTGGTGGTGATGAACTCCCTAAACATTTGCTTGTCTGAAAACGATCTTATTTCTCCTTTGCTTATGAAGCTTAGTTTGGCCAGATACGAAATTTTGGGTTGGAAATTCTTTCCTTTAAGAATGTTGAATATTGGCCCCCAATCTCTTCTGGCTTGTAGGGTTTCTGCTGAGAGGTCCGCTGTTAGTCTGATGGGTTTCCCTTTGTAGGTGACCTGGCCTTTCTCTCTGGCTGCCCTTAACATTTTTTCTTTCATTTCGACCATGGAGAATCTGATGATTATGTTTCTTGGGGTTGATATTCTCATGGAGTATCTTAGTGGGGTTCTCTGCATTTCCTGAATTTGACTGTTGCCTATCTTGCTAGGTTAGGGAGGTTCTCCTGCATGATATCCTGAAGTATGTTTTCCAACTTGGTTCCATTATCCCTGTCCCGCTCAGGTACCCCAATCAGTCGTAGGTTCGGTCTCTTTACATAATCCCACATTTCTAGGAGGTTTTGTTCATTCCTTTTTTTTTTTTATCTCTTTTCTTGTCTGCCTGTCTTATTTCAGACAGAGCATCTTCAAGCTCTGAGATTCTTTTCTCTGCTTGGTCTATTCTGCTATGGATACTTATGATTGCCTTGTAAAGCTCTCTCAACATATTTTTCAGCTCCATCAGGTCAGTTATGTCCCTCTCCAAACTGGCTATTCTGGCTATCAACTCCTGTACTGTTTTATCATGATTCTTAGCTTCTTTACATTGGGTCACAACATGCTCCTTTAGCTTAGTGTAGTTCGTTATTACCCACTTTCTGAAGCCTGCTTCTGTCAAGTCAGCCATTTCAACCTCACCCCAGTTTTGTGCCACTGCTGGAGAGGTGTTGCAGTGATTTGGAATAGAAGAGGCAATCTGGCTTTTTGAGTTTTCAGTGTTTTTATGTTGATTCTTTCTCATCTTTGTGGGGTTATCTACCTTCAATCTTTGAGGTCACTGACCTTTGAATGAGTTTTTTGTGAGGTCTTTTTTGTTGATGTTGTTGTTGTTTTGTTTGTTTGTGTTTAACAGTTATGCCATTCTACTGTAGGGCTGCTGCAGTTTGCTGGGGTCTGCTCTAGACTCCAGTTGCCTCAGTTTCTCCTGTACCTGGAGGTATCACCAGTGAAGGCTGCAAAACAGCAAAGATGGCAGCCAGCTCCTTCCTCTAGAAGCTCCATCCCAGGGGGATACTGACCTGTTGCTGGCCCCCACACACCTGTAGGAGGTGGCTGGAGACCCTCATTGGGAAGTCTCAGTCAGTCAGGAGGAATGGGATCAAGGACGTACCCAAAGAAGCAGTCTGGCTGCAGGTGTGCTCTGTTGGGGGCTGGAGTGGGGGGGCTTCCTTGTCCAGACCACCTGTATTCTCCAAAGCTAACAGACTGAAACAGTTGAGTTGACTGAACTGCAGAGATGGTGGCCACTCTCTCCCTGGGAGCTCCACCCCAGGGAAATATCAAAGCTCTGTCTATAGAACCCTGGCTGGAACGGCTGAAGCCCCCACAGGGAACTCCTGCCCAGTGAGGAGGAATGGATTGGGGTCCTGCTTAAAGAAGCTGTCTGGCTACAATCTGGCAAGGCAGCTATGCTTCATTGTTGGGGACCCTTCCTTATCTGGATTGTCTGTGTTCTCCACAGCCAGCAGGCTGGAGTGGCTGAGTCGACTGAGTTGCATAGGTGGCAGCTGCCCCTCCTCCCAGGAACTCAAACCCATCTCAGGCAGACTCCAACCAGCTGCTGTTGGATGGCTGGGATTCCAAGCCAGTGGGTCTTAACTTATGAGGTTCCATGGAAGTGCGGCATGCAGAATGACACCGCCTGACTCCCTGGATTCAGCCCCCTTCCTAGGGATATGTACAAATGGATTTCCTGCCTTGCAGGGGATCCCAGGGCCAGAGTATATAAAACTCCCGGATCTCGGTGTATGCCTGAGCAGCTGCTCTGCCAAGACTCCACATAGCTCTGTGTATCAGACCCAAGGCCCTGGTGGCCTGGGCTCAGGAGGGGATCTCCTGATTCAAGGGTTGCAAAGAATCATGGGAGAAGCATGGTTTCCCAGGCAGAGTCGCACAATCACTTGCCGCTTCCCTTGGCTAGGGGTGGGAGTTCCTTTGGCTCGTGCTGCTCCCGGGTGGGTCATGGCCACACCCCTTCCCCCACCACCACCCCACTTGCTTTTCTTCATTTTTCATGGGTTGAGCTGTTTGCCCAGTCAGTCCCAATGCAAGAACCTGGATATCTCAGTTGAAGGTGCTGAATTCACTCGCCCCTTTTCATTCCTCTCCACGAGTGCCACAGACTGCAGATGCTTCTAATCGGCCATCTTGGATCCCAATCCATTTTTCTTTAATTTAGTACCGCATATAGTAATTTATAAGGAGATTTTTAAAAGATGTTTGTGAACAACAGCAATTAAGTGAAAGCCAAAACTTTAGTGATGATTGAAGAGCTGGCTCTAGGATGCATGCATGCCTTGCACAAAAATGCAGCTAAAAAGAAAGCCTAAATAAACATTTCAAGTCAGCAATGGCAGGGGTCTGTGAGAGCTCTGAATGTACCTCTTGTGAATAGTAAGGTGTCATAATATTACTATGGGAATCAGAAAATGGGAGGATCTAGGAGATTTAGAACAGGTTTCAAAGGCAAGCAAGGCAAAGGTATAGTCATAAAGCAGTCTAGCTGACATGCAGGATACTGGAAGAAAAAGGAGAGAGAAATACAGGTACAGAGCCCATGACTGCATTTTAGAGGATGCTCAATGCTCAATGAGATTCTCACATCTAAACAAAGGCATGGAGGAAGGGAGGAAAGGAATACTGAACTTTTATATTGTTCAGTATTCCTTTAATAAAACTATCTTTAGCAGAATGGGATTGCTTGGCTCTTGTAAGCAGCAAGAGTGGGACTCTAGTGAGAGATACCTGAAGCAGGAGATATATATCACCAGGTCACTCTGTATGTGTCCACTTTCTTCTTTCCTGGTACCTTCTCCATGAAGTGAAACCATCTTTGCTCACAACCTCACATCTCTACACCCAATGAAGTTCCCTCTCAAAGAAGTCCCGGGGAAGAGTCTTAATTTGTCTGTCCTGATACACAGATCCATCAGGTGAACCAGATACAATGGTGTGGTGAGGTTCTATATTTCACAGGACCCACCCAAATCACATAATTAGACTGAGAAAGGAGCAACTGCCCCAAAGAAGGAGAGCAAATAAAGATCTGACAAAATAATAAATGCCTACTACTTAAATGTCCAAAAACAGCATAATAAATTTGAGTATGAAAAATATTAAGTAGCTATTAAAAATTTAAATTATTGTTTTATAAATTTAATGAGATCCCAATGAATGCCAATCATTTTTGTCTAGAACCAGTTATTCTAATTGAAAAGTTAAATGACAAAATATATAAGAATAGCTAGGCAAAAGCCTGAAGAATAACAAAAGTAATGAAGAATGACAAGTGCTACTAGATATTAAAACATATTTATAATGTCAAAATTATTTTAAAATATGGAGCTGATACACAACCAGAAATGCCAATGCAACTGAATAGTCCAGAAATATAAAGTAGAAATCCACATGAGGATTTAGCATATGATAGAAGGGGGCATCTCAAACCTATTTGGTAAAGTTGGGCTTTTTAATCAATGGCATAGGGACAATTGGGTAGCCTTCTGGAAAAAGAAAAGTTGGCTCCATACATCACAGTGTGCACCAACATCAACTCCAAATGGATCAATTTTAAAGGTAAAACTTTGAAATCTTAAAAGTACTAAAGAAAGGAAAATGAACAAATTTCCTAGAAGTAGAAAAAACTTTCCTATGATTTATGTGAAGTATATAACTCAGAGGAAAAGTACAAATGTTTTAATAGTTATTGTCTTCCCTATCTTTTCACAGGTAACAAAGGGTCAGATTCTGGAAGCCCTGGCCATGTCTCTTTATTGTCTGTAAACGATAACATTTCCTTTTGAGGATCCCTTCTATTTCCACTCTGTTATTTTTATTTTATTTTTATTTTTTTGAGATGGAGTCTTGCTCTGTCGCCCAGGCTGGCATGCAGTGGCACTATCTCCACTCACTGCAAGCTCCGCCTCCTGGGTTCCTGCCATTCTCCCACCTCAGCCTCCCGAGTAGCTGGGACTACAGGCACCTGCCACAACGCCCAGCTAATTTTTTGTATTCTTAGTAGAGACGGGGTTTCACTGTGTTAGCCAGGAGGGTCTCGATCTCCTGACCTCATGATCTGCCCGCCTCGGCCTCCCAAAGTGCTGGGATTACAGGCGTGAGCCACCGCGCCCGGCCTCCACTCTGTTATTTCTATTTCTCTAATCCTTTTTTTTTTTTTTTTTTTTTAACTTTGGTACTGTCATTCTGACTTTCTATTTCTCCTTCATTCTGGGGGATCCTTCCTTTGACCTGCCAGCTCCCATCTTCCCTCTTCTATACTTGAAGACTTCCTTGCTGCTGATCGTGTCCCTGCCTGCCTTCCTCTATCTTTCAATACAATTGATACTTGGCCAGGCATTGTGGGACAAAAGAACTCAGAAGAACTAGCTGAGCCAGGAGAATGTGTTGCGAAGATAGCCAGAACTCCAGTAGCTGCTGAGAAGCAGTAAGGGAAGGAGGATAGCTATTCAAGACTAGCTTGGCCATCTAGACAAGGGTGCAAGCTGTAGCCAAATCCTAAATGGTGGAAATCACTTTTCATAGCACAGTGGAGTCTCAGCTTGAGCTTATGCCGTGTCACCAAGGAGAACTGAGGCTGTCTGGGCCTCTCTATGGGCTCAGTGACAGAAATCTGTTTTGCTTATTTGTTTGAGCATTTAAGGGTTCTCCTGAGACAGAACAATACAAAACAAAACAAAACAAAATCCTGCACAACAAGCTTGATCCAGATATAGTGATCAGAGGATTGGGGCTATTTTGAGTATGGCATCGAGTCAGTTATTTAGAGTTATCTCCCTACCCAGCATCCACAATTGGACAAGTGTGTCCAATACTTATGGAGGGTCCTTGGTCACATTCATAAGAGCTCTGTAAGGCACTGGAGCATAAGCAGCTGCTATGCAGAGGATGATAGAGAAAAGGGAAATTCTTCACCAACTCCATACCAAGTCCTCAAGAAAGAACAGCAGTGCCCAGTGGACAGGTCATCAATACCTACAAACTCACAGGGACAAGTCAGAGCCTGAGCCCAACAGGCCTGATGGAAAGAAAAATTCGTGATTTGTTTGTGGGCATGTCTGATATGCCCTGATAGCTCTCGAAATATTGGGGTGGGAGTGGGGGTGGGAGAAGGGGAGGAGGAGAGCCCTGCAATGGCAGGAATGGTGGAAATAAAGAAAAAATAGGTTTTCTCTGAGAAGCTATACATCATCAGCTTGGATGTGGTATTTTTTCAGAGTGCTTTTTGTTTCATCAGCAATGATAAAGCAAGTAGTTCAGACTGATTTGGGTCTCTGATCCTAGGGAAAATGCCCACCCGCTTCAGGCTGTCAAAAATGCCTGTTGGACATTTGGCCAGGATGGTTAGGAGGGCTGTTGGGGAAAGAGCAACAGTTCAAATCTTGGCTCTGTCAGAAATGAGCAATGACACTTGGAACTTGTGCCTGAACCTGTCTGGGCCTCCATTTTTTCTTTGTAAAATAAAGAGGTTGTGCTATATCAGCGATTTGTAAATAGTATTGAATAGAGCACTCCAGTCTAGGGAGTGCCTGGGCTGAGAAAAGGGGGCTGTGAAGGCTGGCTGAGATGGCCCTAGGCCCCCAGCCCCACCTCTCCAACAGCAACAGCATACATGTCAGTTTCACATATTGCAGCTACTTAGTTGTTTTTATTTGAGGGAAAAACTCGACTGCTAAAATAAACTTGGACAACCACTTAACCAAAATAGTAATTCAAAGGAAACACCACAGTAGAGCTATGAGGACTAATGGGTACTATTAGCAAGAGAGAGGAGTGTTTATCTTGCAGGTGTGCCATTCTGAACTTCCTAAGGATTCTGGGCAAAATGGAACTCACTAATGCAAGAAATGAAGACATGCCATCTGGGCCACGTTGGGTGGGCTTGTAAGGCAGTCAAGGTGTTGAAGCTAGAGAGAAGGGTTGGAAGATAAAGTAGAAAGAGGAATCAAGGAAAGAGGATTACTGGGTACTCATGTGAAATTAGCTCAAAGTAACTGGAGGGTGCCTAGAGGGGAACAGTGGGGCAACACTGGCCTCACCTACTGTTCTCCGCAGGCATTCCTGCTTTATCACATGTAAGAATGCGTTGTTTCTGAAGCCTTGCCAGGCATTGCTGGGTCTAAAAGCAGGTTAACAAAATAAAACCAATCATTACAATACTGAAATACTTAAAGGTTTATAAACTCAACTCCTAAAGATTCAAAAGCCTCTCTTAAATGAAGGTCTGCCAGTAGTGTAAATTAGCTGATTTTTCACAGGGGTCTACCTATCAGGACACCTGCTGAGAGTTATCGCTCAGTTGGCAGTTAGTTATCATCACTTCAGGAGAGATTGAAAGTAGCATATTATTTTTCTAGGATGGGAAAGTAATGTTATTCTATCAGTTCAAATTCCTGAGATTACAATTTGCATTACTCAATATTTTTTTAAATTCTATCTGCTCCAAATAGATAAATATTCAGTGCTGAAAATGGAATTCAGAGGATAATTACTGGATTCATATAAAGCTGCAATTATAGTAATTTGATGATTTCAATTACTCTGGCTTTCTCTTTGACAAGGATGACTGAAACACAGTAAAATTAGAACCAATAGGTCATATAAAGGTAAGATCACTGGACAGCATTTTGTATGGAAATATTCACTCCTAAATATGACTCATTAGCATCACAGTAACAAAATGTTGCAAAGCTTTCCTTCTACAAAGAAGATTGGCATATCCTGTCTTACCCAATAACATTCATTCTACTCCTCCTGTCCCCAACAAAATGTAACAGGAAACAATCAATCACTGATAGCACGATCTTTCAATGACTGCTTCCCAAATGCTGGAGTGAGCAAAGCAGTATGAATTCAAATCATGGCTCCTTTGGAGACTTGTTATAAGATATATGTGAGTTCTCTGGATCTCCAAGACCTACATGTTGCTTGCAGCATGGCCCTCCAAATTCTTATATTTGGAATGTGAGGTTCCTCCCTGCCTTCCTCCTCAATGTCCAAAACAAAACAATAGCCAATAATAAGAAAGAAAATAAAAATGAAAAACCCACCATGGATGAAAAATTCTATTATTTAAAGAGGGAAAGGGAGGACATTTTCTAGCATTTAACAGGTGCTGCTGTTAACCTACTTACATGGTTTCTGAGGTTGAAATAAACTCTGCACAGCTCCTGGAGATTTCTTTAATCCAGTGATTCTCAACAAAGAGTGATTTTGCTTCCTAGGGGACACTTTGTTTCAATGTCTGATGATATTTCTGGCTGTCTTAATTTGAGAAAGTGCTACTAGGATGTAGTGGGTACAGGTCAAGGATGCTGCTAAACATCCTGCAGTGCACAGGACAGCCATTCATGATAAAGGATGATCCAGTCCAAAATGTCACTAATGCTGAGGTTCAGAATTCCCACCTAACCCAACTGAGACATCATGCATCATTTGTCAATGGTGCTTAACTGTACTAAAATAGAGAAGCTCATAAATCATTCCATTGTGTCATATAATAGAGATTAATCCTAGATGATGGCCAGAAGGGCAAGAGGTTGCCAAAGACTGGCAAAGTGAGGCAATTTCAGATTTAACATATGTGGAAAACCTATTGTGTGCCAGCTTCCCAGGTAACCCCTTCAACTCGATGAATAATTCTCTGAAGTAGGCAGAACTATGCTCATTTAAAGAAGCACAATCTAAGACTATGAGTTTAGTCATATGTTCAAGGTCTCTCAGCTAGGTAGTGAGACAGAGTTCAACCCAGACCATTTTCCTTTCAACAGAATTTGGAAATGGAAGGTGGTACATAACACATACCAAGCATATGCTAGAGGAAGTCATGTGATAGAAATTGAGATTTCTTTCACCACTTCTGTATGTCCTTCCCATGGCTTCTGCTTCAAATGGTCTATAACCTGTGGCTTTGTTCAGAAGATACCACTGAAAGCCACTTTGGTCCTATGCACGGGGCAAAGCACATGATGCCTGGGTTTCTACTTGTCCCTGAGCAGTCCTTCACCAATAACTCAGGATTTTGAGAGTATAAAAGTCCAACTCCTGTTCCTCAAGGTAAGACAAAGGCTGAGAAGTAACTTACACTCCAGAGTTCCTCTGCATGATCAGGTTGTAATATCCAGGCAAGACAAAAATCACACTCTTCCCTGTCCTATTTCCCTAACTCCTTCACCATTTTCTCCTGAGAGCACTTCTTTAAGAAATCACTTGCACACAAATTCTTATCTCTGGGCCTGTTTCTGGGGAACCCAATCCAACACAGAAGAAGAGATATCTTGCAGGGCCAGGGAGGTTGGGGTGCTTCTCAGAGTAAGAGGACATTTAACTGGGCTTTGGTGGGTGCTATGGTTTGAATGTACCCCTTCAAAATTCTGGTATTGCCAATGTGACAGTATTAAGAGGTGAGATCTTTAAGAGATGATTAAACCATGAGGGCTCCTCCCTCATGACTGGGATTAAGGTCGTCATAAAAGAGGCTTCAAGCAGTAGTGTTTGTCTCTTGCTCTTCTACCTTCCACCATGCCCACCATTTGAGGACACAGCAAGAAGGCCCTCAGCAGACACCAGATGCCAGTGCCCTAATCTTGGACTTCCCAGCCCCTCCAGAACTGTGAAAAATAAATTTCAGTCTCAGGTATTTTGTTGTAGCAGCACAGAATGGACTAAAACATTGGGATAATAATCAGAAGATAGAGAAGGAAGTGAGGATTAGATGATAGTGGAAGATAAGGTCTGAGAGATGGGCTGTACCCAGAATGAGTCAAACTAATGTATTTGGATATATCCTGTGAGCAATGGAAAACTATTAACAATTTTTCAGTAAGAGAGAACATTCCACATGGAACAGAATTGCTACATTAATAAACCTTAGTTGATACTAAACATAATTTATTGGACATTTTCCAAGTGTGTTACTAAGTAATGGGGAACCTGAAAGTACAGCAAAATGTAATAAAAGAAAATGAAAAATTCTTAGGTGTTGATTACTTTCTCTGTACAAAGGGGCTTTGTGCTCCAGAAATACATGAATAGACCAAATTACTTTGATCTATGATTATAGGCAAACCATAAAAAGGAAACTTGTGTTCCTGAAGCCTGGGACCACTTATTTTACAAAATGCAACACTTACCTCTATAGGAAGCTAATTTTCTAACATGAAACAGGAAAACTACTTGGTATGTCAGAAAAAGTGTGGTCGTTTTTCATTTGTTTATTATTAAATATTCCCTACTATGTGTCAAACACTAAATAGGTTATTTAAGAGTAAATATTAAAGTTGAATATTGAAATCACTTTCTGAGTTTTTAATCTCTCTTTTCTGTACATATAAACAGAAGAGTTACCTACAACATTAAATCTTTGAGGTCTAAAAAGCAAGTTATAAATGACAGTCAAGTAAAAATTCTGTTAAACTTTTTAAATGACTATCTAAAACATTCTGAAAGAAATTATTTTGATGTGAATAACATAGAAGGTTAGAGTTCAGTCTATACTTGATTAACAATGTTACAATTCAATTTTAATTTAACATTTATTGCCTAGATCGGGGTCAGCAGATTTTACCGTAAAGAGCAAGATAGTAATTATTTTAGGCTTTGCGAGCCAGATGGTTTCTGTTGCAATTACTCAACCCTGCATTGCGGTACAAAAGCAGCCATAGATATTACACAAATAATGGGTATGTCTGTGTCCCAATAAAACTTTATGGACACTGAAGTTTGATTTTCATATAATTCTCATGTGTCACAAAATATTCTTCTTTGTTTTTTTTTTTTTCCAACCATTAAAAAAATGTAAAAACCATTCCTAGTTCACAAGCAGGCTGTATAAAAACAGGTAATGGATGAATCTGGCCCAAGAAATTGGTGTCCCAATTTTTTCTCCAAATCAGGGCTGAGGCAAGGGCTTGGGTACAGACAGTTTATTTGGGAGGCAGCCCCAGGAAGCAAGAGTGAGGTAACATGGAGAGAGAAAAGGAAAGAAAGAGATATCAAGAAAGAGAAAAAAACCAACAAAGTATGTGTTGCTGAGTTGGTTACTGCAGGCAGTTGGGCTCTATCCCACTAGAGACTCTCTGAGAAACTGGTAGAATATGCTGTAGGCTGAGTGTGGTGGCTCGTGCCTGTAATCCCAAAACTTTGGGAGGCCCAGGTGGGCGGATCACTTGAGGTCAGGAGTTCGAGACCAGCCTGACCAACATGATGAAACACCATGTCTATTAAAAATACAAAAATTAGCCAAGTGTGGTGGTGGATGCCTGTAATCCCAGCTAGCTACTTGGGAGGCTGAGGAACAAGAATCACTTGAACCCAGGAGGCAGAGGTTGCAGTGAGCCGAGATCACACCACTCTACTCCAGCCTGGATGATGGAATGAGAGTCTGTCTCAAAAAATAAATAAATAATAAAATAAATGTTTCTTTTAAAAAAAAATAAAAGATGAATGTGCTTTAGAAATGCCTCTCTGAAGGATGAGAGGCAGAAGGCTAGAGTCATTATCTACTGAATACAGTCCCTTCACTTCAGGTTCCCCCACCTGTGGGTCATTAAACCTCCCTCCGCTTTGGCAAAAGCCCCCAGGCAAAAAAGTAAAAAGGTGGTTCAAGAACTCAAGATGAGATACTGCTGGCCAGCTTGGGAACTTTCTACCAGAGCAGCATCCACCATCACAAGTGGGCCATGGGGATATGGCACAAGGAACAAAAAGTGTTTGCTACAGAGGGTAATACCATTTATTTCTGTAATATTCTATTTCTCTGGGAGCCTAAAATCACAGATTTGAGGAGATTAATATTCTAAAAGCAAGGTCACTCACAAGCTGTAAAGTTAAAAACTCAGAAGAAAGCCAATATCCTAGGGGCCTTATCCAACTGGCCACACACTCAGAAAGAAATGTTGGTCATGGATTGGAAAGCAAACTCCTGAAATCAAAACTTACAACTGCAGGTCTAAGTGGACCAATTTAGAATGTTTGTGAGCAGTTACTAAGTGTAGGTGAGTCTGTAGCTTTTTAGATAAGGTCACCAGCAGTGAAGAGGGCACTGTTCATGCAACAAAGGATGAGTCCTAACAACTCTTTCTGGAAGAAAGGGCATTAAGATAGACTCTTCGCCTGAGCTCTTAATCCATCACTCAGAAGACAATGAGGAGAAATATCACTGTTTGTAATCAAGTTAGACAGGGGGACATTCAAAGATGGGGCAGAGCCCACCAGGAAAGACAACTCACTCTCAGTGGGAGCTAGCACAAAAACCCAAAGGGAGGCAGAGTGAATATCTGTTGTTTTGTCTGAGGGATTTATTTACCTTTCTGGTAAAAGGAAACTCATCAAGCCCTTAGATACCCACTTAGGACATAATATAAACTAATAGTGGACAATGTTCAGCAGATGTTTCTTACTAGACCTCACCCCTCATTTTAACATGAGACTCTGACCATTGTCAGTGTATCTTACTTTTCTGGCCACAGTGATTGGTTCAGGAATAATTTGTGACCCAGTCAGAACTATTAAGAGGTGATTAGTCTTTTTCTAGGGCTTCTTGGAGACAGGACAGTGTCCTTTTTTCCTAGGCCTAAATCTGAGAGGATATGAGGTATATTAAGGCTAGGGCCAGCACCCGAAGCTCAAATTGAAAGCCACAGGGAAGAAGGCAGAACCAGGAGATGGTAAGAAGCTAGACTCAGAATCCAGCCATATTTATCTGGCCAAGATAGTATGGCACATGCTTCTCAGACATGAATGTGCATACAGACCACCTTGGGCTCTTGATTAGTTGGGGGGCGGGTCTTCTTAAAATGCAGATTCTTATTCTAGCAGGTCTAGAATGGAGCCTGAGATGCTGCATTTCTAACAGTCTCCTAAGGGGATGACCATGCTGCTGGTTTGCAGACCATATTCTGAGTAGCAAGGAAGGAAAATGCACCGAACCTTATGTCCATAATCTGATACAGGAACCCAGCAGTTCAAATTAGGCAGGGCTGAAACAGCTAATTAAGTTGGATGGCTGCTCTTGATTGGCAGTGTGAAACCTAAAGCCTGGAGAACAAAAACCTCATATATCTACATTTTCACCTCAAGGCACAGATTAAAATCAAAAATTTTCTATAACCATGCTTTAAAAAATATTTTATCCCTTATAGCAAAAAGAATGAAATATCCAAAAATCTAACTCAGACTTTGAGTCTGATCGAATCCAAGTTTGCTTGCTGAATCACAGTATCAGCTGAATTCATAGCCATGCTAGGTCTTTGATGTGAGCAAAGGCAGTGACCTGGAAAGAGTATAATCCTAGCAGTTTAAATGGAAATATCTGAAACACTCTGAGGAGTCCCCTAAATCCCCAACCTCCCAATGAAGCACTTCCCACAGCCTTCTGGGCCTGCAGAGCAGTTCTCCCACCCTTGCTTAAAGAAACTGTTACTTCCTGGCCTAATTATGCTGCCTTGCAGAACAAAGTAATTTGTACCCCACCAGTTATTGTCGCTCAGTCAATAACCATAATCAGATTCTAGCATGCCTGGAAAGGGTTTGAGTGTGGAATCAAACTAGGGAAGAGAAGGCTTATACAATGGAGGCTTTAAGATAGAAAATTGGGGATATTTCTGGGAACAGATCTTAAGGATGTTGAACCCAAAAGGTAAGAATATATAAAAAGAATGGAATTCACAATAAAACAACACATATTTCAATATGAAAAGGCTCAAGCCTGACTACAAGAAAAGACAGGAGTGTTTGGATGCTTGCCCCATTACCTTGAATGCAACAGCTATAAATGCCAAGGAATGCAAATGTGCCTTGTTAGCAATACATGTCTGTATTAATTATTCATTTCCCATTGTTGCTGTAACAAATTACTACAAACTCAGTGGCTTTTTAAAACAATGCAAGGCCAGGCGCGGTGGCTCATGCCTGTAATCCCAGCACTTCGGGAGGCCGAGGCAGGCGGATCACCTGAGGTCAGGAGCTCGAGACCAGCCTGGCCAACATGGTGAAAGCCCATCTCTACTAAAAATACAAAAATTAGATGGGCATGGTGGTGGGCACCTGTAGTCTCAGCTACTTGGGAGGCTGAGACAGGAGAATCGCTTGAACCTGGAAGGCAGAGGTTGCAGTGAGCAGAGATCATGCCATTGCCCTCCAGCCTGGGCAACAAGAGTGAAACTCTGTCTCAAAAAAGAAAAAAATATATCAAACGTATTCTCTTACATTTCTGGAGGTCACAAGTCTGACACAGGTATCACTGGGCTACAGTCAAGGTGTTGGCAGAGCAGAGCTGCATTCCCTTCTGGAGGTCCTAGAGGATAATTCATTCCCTTGCCTTTTCCAGCTTCCAGAGGCCACCTGGATTCCTTGGCTCATGACTCCTTCCCTTCTCCCGTCTCCAAAACCAGCAATCATATCACCCCAACCTCTGCTTCTGTCCTCACATCTTCTTCTCTGAATTTCCTGCCTCCTTCTTAGTGAGATCTTTGTGCTGGCAAGGTTGCAGAGAAATAGGAACACTTTTACACTGTTGGTGAGAATGTAAATTAGTTCAACCATTGTGGAAAACGGTGTGGCGACTACTCTAAGACTTAGAACCAGAAATACCATTTGACCCAGAAATCCCATTACTGGGTATGTACCCAAAGGTATATAAATCATTCTACCATAAAGAAACATGCACGCATGTGTTCACTGCAGCACTATTCACAATAGCAAAGACATGGAAGCAACTCAAATGCCATCAATGATAGAATGGATAAAGAAAATGTGGTACATATACACCATGGAATACTATGCAGCCATATAAAGAAACAAGATCATGTCCTTTGCAGGGACATGAATGGAGCTGGAAGTCACTTATCCTCAGCAAATTAACACAGGAACAGAAAACCAAACACCGCATGTTCTCACTTATAAGTGGGAGCTTAACAATGAGAACACATGGACACAGGGAGGGGAACACCACACACTGGGGCCTATTGTGGGGTGGGACAAAGGATAAGGAGAGCATTAGGAAGAATAGCTCATGCATGCTGGGTTTAATACCTAGGTGATGGGTTGTAAGTGCAGCAAACCACCATGGCACACGTTTACCTATGTAACAAACCTGTGCATCCTGCATATGTACTCCAGAACTTAGAATAAGAATAAAAAGAACCTTGTGATAACAATGGGCCCACCTAGATAATCCAGGAAAACCTTTCCATCTCCAGATTGTTAATCACATCTAGAAAGTCCCTTTTGCCGGGTAAGGTAACATATGCACAGGTTCTTGGGACTAGGAATATAATTAACACTGGGTTTTCTAGCCTTACAGTATATCCATGCTAGAGTGCCCATTTCTTTGAGCTTTCTGACCTCTTCTTACACCATCTGCTATGGCAATTCTGCCATTTTTACTTGACTTGGTGCAGGTAACTGCTTTCTCCAAGCTTCCATGAGCCAACCTAATTGTGTATCAGCATACTCTCCTTGCATTCTTACCAAGTGTTAAATCCTGCATCAGAGGAGGATGCACCTAAGTCAATACACTCCCTTTGATCCAACCTTTGCTCTTTCCTTGATCCAGTGTCCTCAAAATCCAGTAGCACAATCCTCCTCTGGTTCCCAACAGCAGCATATGTTGACCAGATCTGGCAGCAACTTTGGGGTATAGTCCCCCTTTCTCTTGGGAGGCCAGCACTTCCCTGGCAGGCTTATATTGTGATGGGACCCTCGTTTATCTGGCTGCAGGAGATGAAAGCTTCCCATCACAGTTCTAACAATCACAGGACTACAGTACGCCAGATGCTGTCTGACCTTTACCTCCCCCCAGTGATGGGGTCCTGATTGCTGGCAAGCTGGTGGGTGATTCCATTTTAGAGCGTGCTTTCTCAGACCACTCCTGGTACCAAACCTCATGGCTACAGGAGTGCTCTTGGGAATGCCTAGAAAAGTCTGAGTAAACAGTTGAGCAGAGAGAGAAGTTAACTGCAGAGAGAAGTTAACTGCAATGTCTTTACAACCATGGCCTCAGCTGAGCCCAGGTGGAGCACTCGAGCTCAGATGGTCCTTTCAGTTGTCCTGCCTTGAAGCAAGGGGGCTGGGCCTTTATACTCCTGCATCAACTAGTCAAAGGCTGTGGCTTTCTCTGGGGAAGTCAGGTGTGATGCACCAGGCAGGTAGCTCTCTTCAGCCAAAGGGAATTCCCAAAGAGGAACTCTGCTGAGAGCTGTCAGCCAGCAGCACCCAGCAGATGGGGGAGGAGGGGAGATAGGCGCTTCAGTCCTAAATGAAAACCTGGATGATTCACAGCATCATCTATTATAAGGGCAACGGTTAAAAGCTGAAAAAAGCCTGTCTCAGCACCTTAAATATGCTGAGAGGACTCTTCCTGACCCCTAGATGAGGACTACGGCATAGTGGACCCATTATCTAAAAGTGGTGGGGGTCTGACACTTCTCTTTATCATTGCTTGCCAAGAATGGAAACTGACATATGAATGAACCCCCCAAAAGGAAATAAAACATTTTTAACCCCTTATTTGTGCTAATGTCTATCCTTTCAGTGTCTCTTTGGCCTGCATGACAAGGGAAGGAAGCTGAGGAAAAGTGCACTTAAAAGAAAATTTTCCATGTCTGCAATAAGAAAGTGAGGAGAAGGAGCCTCATAATTAGTAGGCAAGAAGCAGATTGGGGTAAAATTGTCCAAGAGGTAGCAAAATCATCTCTATCAGGCCTCCATTAATGTTGAGAAGTTCAATACCACCTGAGAACACTACGGTATCAGCCTTGCTCTGGCCGCCACCTCCCTAGTACCAATGTCTCCAGGTTTATGACATAACACCAGAAGAATCTGTCTATAATCCAATAATAATATATTTCATAGACCATGGATTTAGAGCTCAGTGAGTCAAATGAAGTGAAATGTCAGAATGCAAAAACTTTCCAGTGAAGAAAATGGGTCAAAGGCAAAATGAAGACCATGACTCTGAGAAAAGTTAATTTTTATATGGCCTCAGTCACTACATGGTGAATTTCTTTAGAGAACAAGCCTCACTTAGGGTGGGGGGTTGCTGAGGGGGAGCCAGAGAAATAGACATGAAGAAGTGAGAGGGAGGAAAATTTCCATTTTCCTCATTGATTAAAATCTGTCATCAATGCCCCTTGGGATTCATTCAATTCTTGCCATCCTTATGAAAAGTCATTTAAAACATATATGAAACAAAGAGAACAAAGAAAAAAAAAGCACATATAAGTGAAATAAGCCAGGCACAGAAAGACAACTACCACATGATCTCACTTATATATGGAATCTTAAGTCGAACTCATACAGAGTAGAATGGTAGTTGCCAGGGGATGAGGGTGAGGGTGTGGAAAAAGGGGAAACATGAGGGTGGGGGTGTGGAAAAAGGGTCAAAGGGTTCCAATTTTCAGTTAGAAGGAATACGATTTAGTGATCTATTGCACAATATGATGACTAGAGTTAATGTATTGTATATTTCAAAATTACTAGAAAAGAAGACTTTAAATGTTTTCACCACAAAAAATAAGTAGGTAAAGTGTTGGATATGTTAATTAGCTTGATTTAATCTTTCTATAACATATAAATAGATCAAAACATCACATTGTCCCCCCTAAATATTTACAATTATTATTTGTCAATTTAAATAAATAATTAAAGGCAAACCTACATCTATAAATTAAAAATTAAAAAGTTAATTTGTTAGTTTTTTATGAACCCAGTATAAATAACAGAAAGGAACAATGAAACAGATGTGACTTAAACAAGGGAACTGAGAATAAGGAGAAAACCAGAAGACAAGACAAAAATAGTAATAATAATAAATAACTCTAATTTTTAAAAATAGAATATATATATATATGAATGATTATAAAACTGAGATCCAGTGAGAAAAGTAATAGAAACAGACTTGTTAAGAGAGGTACGACTAAATAAAACTTCAACCTTTTTAGGTAAAAGCTGCAGTTAAAAATTAGCAAAAAGAAAAGGAGAAATCTGGCTAGACTGTGTCAGAGGAAAGTGCTAGGACAAGTCCTGGGGCTGGAGCTGCATTCTACTCAGGCAACTGTGGAAATGTGCCCCAGAGGGACTGAGATTCCAGGAAGCCTGTATTGTGACCAGGCTGGAAAGCAGACACTATATGAGGTATTTTAATGGAAAGGATTTAATGCAGAGAATTGAACTGTTTGTTGCCAAAGAACTGAAAAGAAAAACAGGAGAAACTGACGCAGTTACCCACTACTACATAAGAGGTTAGGGTTATTGGAATCTAAAGGTTTAGAGGAGCCCTATGGAATATGGACTCAGACATCCAAGGTGGGGGCACTGCCCAGCCTGGTCCTGGTATCTCTGAGGGATACAATGATGCTAGTTCTGGGAATATAGCAATACTGGAACCAACTGCCACTACCAGGGTGAAGAATCATTGCTGTCCTGATACTGACTGATGGGACCAGAGGTGGACAGAAAGGAGCAGGTCCCTTCTCCTCCTTCTAACCTTGACATCTCTCTCTAGTGTTCCCTATAGGCAGAGCCTAACAGGGCATCAGCTGGCAAAGGTTTGCAAAGTCTCAGCCTCAGCATGACAAAGCACAGTGCTGTCCATTCTGGTTGCCACTAGCCACAAGTAGCTATTTGAATTTCAATTTAAACAAATGGAAATTGAATAAAATAAAAAATTTAGTTCCTCAGTTGCATTAGCCACATTTGAAGGGCTCAAGAGCCACATGTGGCCAGTGGCTACCATATTAGAAAGCACAGCTGTAGGGAATAGAGTGGCCCTAAATCACATAAGAAGGAACTCAGATCATCTTGGAAATTTTCACCTTCTATGTTGTATCTGCAGACCCAGGGAAACCATCCCTACCCCAGCAAAGGTGATCTTTCTTCAAACAAATAACAGTATCATGTCATTAAAAAAGAACTTTTCTTCAATATGATGATGGTAGTGATGGTGGCAATATTTATTTCAGTATGTACATTTAGAGTCAGGTCCTATCCTATGTAAAACACTTTGATTTCATTATTTTATTTAATACTACAACACTATAAGCTCAGTACTTTTTCTTATCCCATCTTACTGATGTAAAACCTGAAAATTAGAGTGAGTAAGGAACTTGTTAAAGCCAAACAGTGAACTCTAATGCCCTTGACTTAACTGCTGGGGTATATTGTCTCAGGCTGTCAAAGGGACCCCATGCTTTCACAAGGAAGAGATTTTGTTTGCTTGCCATTATTCAGTAGAACGTTATTTTCTCAGAAAGAATAAACTGGACAAAGAAAGCCAACAATTAGGCCGGTACGGTGGCTCACACCTGTAATCCCAGCACTTTGAGGGGCCAAGGCAGGAGGACTGCTTAAGACTAGGAGTTTAAGACCAGCCTGGCAACATAGCAAGACCTCCCTCTACAAAAAATAATAAAAAAATAATAAAAAGACCTCCCTCTACAAAAAATAAAAAATAATAATAAATTTTTATAAAGCCAACAATGAATGACACTTAATAACATAAGAATTATAACAATGAAAGTAATTTCAGTTTAATAAAATTGACTCCCAACAGACAACCCAGCAGGGAGGAATAAGGGTTGTCTTTCTGCTTTTATGATGAGTCGTCATGCTCCCTCACACTCAGTGTTTGGAAATGGCTTGGATTGAGTCCTTCACCTTTCAGTTTATGATGTTGGCAAGATGATTGCTTATTATATGAGTGATGATTAGCGTTCCTTGTGCCATTTTCTGTAGCACTGACACTGCAGTTATTTATGTCATGCTAATCAGAGGCAACATGGTGAAGACATGGTAGGGTCAATCATTAGTCTTGTGATACTGGAATAGTTACTAAATTCCTTTAACCCTCAGTTTCCTTACATTGTAGGGATATCATGAGGATTAGATTAGATCAAGAATATATGTAAACAATCTACAACATTCTTTGACAGGTAGAATTGTGGTATTATTAATGCATATTAAGTGACAGTCTAATAGATGGAATAGGAGACAGAAACAATTATTTCTTATAAGAATGTATGCATTCCTCTGTTCACTCAACAAATGCTTACTGAACGTCTGCTATGTGGCAGGTACTATTCTAGGTTCTTGGGATATACCAGTGAATACAGCAGACCAAAATCCCTGCCATTATGGAGCTAACATTGTATCTATTTAGGACTCATTCTATGAAAGACATAACCCCATTTGTCACAAATATAAACGGGAATCTTCCCTGTTCTTAAGAAATTTATATTCCATTACCTTAAAAGCTTGTAAAACACCCTTTGAAAGGAACAACAAATATTTCATTGTTAACTAATGAAATATTCCTGGCAACAGGAATTAAGTGTGTGGTGGGAAAAATGCTAATTTAGAGATCAGAGAATCTAGGTTCTAGCCACATCTCTGTGTTTAACTTCTTGTAATATCAATTTATACTCTCCGAGCTTCAGTTTTCTCACCTGCTAATATGGGAGTAGAATCTCAACAGCATTTTCAGTGATAGTTATATTTTTTATATGTCTACTATAATCATGCTAGCAAGACAGGTTAAATTTATGGAGACTAGAAAAATATACTTTCTCATATTTCATATCATAACCTCAGGTACTACTATCATGTTGAGATACAGCCTTATGGGGGATCACATAGTTGTCCTACTGAATTGAGATGCAACCTTATAGAGGGAGGATCACTTAGTTTTCCTGCTGAAAAACAAAGGCAGACTGTTTGGAGTGTTGCAAAAGCAGAGTCTGAAACAAGGAAATAATCCCACAAGAGTGTTGGTCATTTGATTGAGTAGGGATCCCAAGAAGTTGTACTAAGAGAAAAGGACCAGTGAGATAGAGGAGAGAGCCAAAATTGGGATGGTTAGTAGGGTGGGGGTTGTAGCAATTAGGACTCAGTCGCACCAGGACTTCTGAGAAAAGACAGAATACCTCCTAGAATTGCCCAACCAAAGGAGAAGAGGCTAGTACATTCTCCACTGGATCCCATCCCTGATTAATTGAGGTTTATCCCCCAAAATGCCAACAACCTCACTTTCTAAGGCCAACTGGTCCCCACAGCTTTAGATTTGAGAAGACCATGAGAAAAAAAAAAGGCGTGAATTTAAGGTATGACACTGTTATGTGTTGAAGTATGTCTCCTCAAACTTCATATGTCGAAACCTAATCCTATCTCAGAATGTGACCATATTTGAAAACAGGGTCTTTACAGAAGTAATCAAGTTAAAATGAGGTCATTATGGTTGGTCCTAATCCAATATGACTGGTGTCCTTATAAAAGAGGAAAATTTGGATGCACGCATGCACACAAGGAGAACGTCATGTGAAGATTGGAGTTATGCTGCCGCAACCCAAGGAACCAGAAATTGGGAGAGAGGACTAGAACAGACCCTTCCCTAGCACCTCTGGAGGGAGTGCAGGCTGCTGACACCTTGATCTTGGATGTCCAGCTTCCAGACTGGTGAGGATAAATTTCTGTTGAGTAAGTCACTCGGTTTGTGGTACTTTGTTACAACAGCTCTAGCAAACTAATACAGACACTGCTGTGTGAAATCTGAGCATGGGAAGAACTGAGCAACACAGCTATGGCTGATATAAAGGCAGCCAAGGGAGGTGACACTGACACAAGCACTAAAGACATCTGCTACAGAGCTCATAGACTGTGGACATACTGAGGTGACAGATTAGCCTGTTGTTTCTCAGTTCTCCCTAAAGAAAGGGAATGCAAATGGAATACAAATGCAATGGCTAGAACTATAACTTACACTGTCATAGGGTTTGTTCTATATGTTCATTATATTTGAAGCAATGATAAACCCTCCTATTCTTCTCTCAGTTGTTAATATACCTTTTCTTCCCAAGGCAGCCATTAAGATTCCATGTCCTTTTTTATATGAAGCAATTACATTTGTTAACACATTTGAAAGGGGGACATTTTAACAGCTTGATCTCCAGAACAGCCTCCATTTCTTTTAGGGTGAGAATGACAAAAACAAAAAGATGGATGACAACTGTGTCATACCTAAAAATCTTACATTTATATTCATAATCTTTTATATTGGAAAAGCTTTAAAAATTATAATGAATTCACTAAAAATGTATGATAGAACTGCCAAGAACATTGGGAGCATTAGTTTTTGCCTGAAATTTAAGATTCCTTAACTGGGTCAGGAATATCTTGCTAAGAGCACTCCTCTCAGACACTGTCATTTTGTACTTTCCTTCCAAAAACATCAATCTCAAAAGAGATATATGCACAAATTAATCAGAGGATTTTTTTCAAGATGCTGAATAAATTTGATCTGAAAAAAGAGCAAGGCTCTCCATTGACGCCTTTCTCATGCCCTACTTTGGTTAGAACCTGACTTTCCCTCCCCACCTGGCTGAGCTGTCCCTCCCCAAAGTGAAGCAATTTTCTGGTATGAATATAGATGTTAAACCCTGCTGGCCAAGTGGAAGCAGAGGCAGTGTTTCAAAATCAATGCACCATTAAAAAAAATCAATATATTCAATTCAAAAATTCAATATATTGTCTTATTTAAAAGGAGTCAAGAATTAAAAACACAAAAAGTAGGTTGGAAGTAACCTAGATATTTTGTCTTAAATAATATTTTCACTTATAATATTGTAAATTTAAAAAGAAAATGTGCCATATTTATATTGTAAGAGAAGAAATGTAAAGAGTTGCCTTTTTTCTAACACACTTTCTCATGTATTTAGAAATACATTCTAAAATACATTGTAAGACAATTTTTTTCTTCCCCTTCACAAAATTTCCAAAGTAGAAAGCAACCAAAGGCATTAGTTGTATTTCACAGTAGAGAAGTTACCATCATTCTTTAGAGGAGATTTTATTATGATACCTGACTTATTTCTTTATATATTCTCCTTATCATGTTTTCAATTTATAGTTTTTTACTATCCCAGGCCAAATATAACATAAAATAAAATTAGAGGAATTTGTAGCTAATTCTACATTTCCAAATGAATTATTCAATTACAAGTTTCATAGGTGTTTTAGTGGGTTATGACTTAATCAATTCATCTTCCATATTTACCTACTGGAATTTATCTTTATTTCAATAAGCCAAGCAATTGAATTTTTTGAAGGAAATAAATCAATGTATGTTTCTTAACATGTAAAATTTCTCACTGATACGTAAAAAATTTAAAAGTCTTTAAATTTAGATTAAAAACCCATAATATATTGAGCCATAAAAAGAGATGAAGTATTGACACATGCTGTAACATGAATGAACATTGAAAACATTATGCTAAGTGAAAGAAGCCAATTATAAAAGACCAGATATTGTATGGTTCCGTTAATATGAAATGTCTAGAGTTAGCAAATGTGTAGTAGATTGGCAGCTGCTTAGCAGTATAAACTAAAGAGTATAGGGTTTCTTTAGGGGCAATAAAAATGTTCTAAAATTGATTGTAGTAATGGCTGCACAACTCTGTGAATATACTTAAAACCATAGAATTGTATACTCTAAATGGGTGAATTGTATGGTATGTGAATTATATCTCAATAAAGCTGTTAATGAAAAAAGATCAAATTTTGAAAATCCAATAGCAATATTTTCTGTGTCAGTGAGCAAGAAATTCAATTAATCTCTAACTCTGTAATGTCTTAAGCTGTTCACTCACTAAACAGAAATCAAATACTGAGTTAACACGCGCAGAGAGCGGACAAGAATCAAACTCCCATCTTGAGTTGAACACAGAAGCCAGGCAAAGTGGAGTGTGATTTTTCTTTTTTAAAGTAGTGCTATATAAAATATGCTTTGCAATTATAGAGGAAGAGGTGGTAACTTGTATTTCAGGGAGTCAGGAGTCAGAAGGGGCATGGAAGAAACAATATTTGGGTTGAAGAAGGAGATGGAGTGGGAAGTATGGAAGGGCAGGAGATGAGAGGACAGCAGTTATTTATGGGTAATGAGGTTACAACGTGAGTTTAGGCCAGAACATGGAAGATTTCATATGCCCTGCTAAATTTGCTCTTATTTCTTTGTTTGTCTGGTTTTTTGTTTGTTTGTTTTTTGCAGGCTCTAGGACACTGTTACAAATGTGTCTTGTATGTAAGGAGATACTTACATACTTTTACATACAGCTAGGTAATGGTCCAGGTTGAAGAGTCAAAGACAGCCTCAGCCAAGGCAGTAGATGTGGGGAGGAGGAGAGCTTTGATTTTTAACGTATCTTAGAGGCAGAATCAACAGAGTTTGTTAACTGACAGATCCTGGGGATGAAGACTGAAGGAAAGAATGATGAAAGATGGAAGATGATGCAAAAGTTTTTATGTTGGGTGGCTGTGATGTTGCTATTAAACTAAAGAACACCAGAGGGGAAAGGATGAAAGGCAAAATAATGAGTTGAGTCACTATGTTGAAAATGAGATGCCTTTGAGATATGCAGTTGGAATCATGGGTTTGAATCTAAAGGGAAAATTGGAGCTACATATATTTTGGAAGTCATCATGAATATGGAAGACAATTAAACTGCCAACATAATAAATGTTTTTCAAAATTATTTCATTTAATGTCCATGGCAGCTCTGAGCTGTACATTATTTTTACTGATGAAGACCCTGAGAGATTCTGGGAGATTAAGTAACTTTCCAGAAGCCACATAGCTAGTAAGCTGCAGAGCCAGGATTCAACTAACTCCCACTAAATGTGAAGCCTATGCTTTTCCCTCTGTGTCTTGCTGATCTTTTCTAAGTCACACAGTCATTGTAGTAGGTGGGCTCATCCAGAAAAAGTCTGTAGAGTGGGGAGAGAACAGGCACAATATTGGGTGCGATGGAAAAATCCAATGTAGCTTGTTTGTAGTTTATATTCCAAAAGGGGAAGGTAATAAAAGGTGCGACTGAGAAGGACCATAGCCACTCTGCTATAGTGATTCTTTTACCTGACAATAGCTGTTACTTGGCTTCCCAGAAAACATTTCATTAGGCTCTTTGAGTGAACATGCCTTTTTGACTCTACAGAATAAAGATAATTGAGAAGTCAAGAACACTTAGGCAGCAATAAGAGAAAGGGTGTCCTGGATTGCCAGCTTTTCAATTTCAACACAATGCTTTAAAGGCTGTCAAGTGGTCATTAGGTAGCCAAATTGGTAGCTGACCACCAGTCAGATACATCTCTCTTTTAAATCTAGTACATTTGTTTGATCCTTCTACTACATCTCTGGAGAAAAGGCTTTAATTTTCATCTTAGTTTTTCATTTCAACAAAACGAAATACAAATTTTGGGGTAGACACTAGCAAAGAGAAACTCTATATTCCATTAAATGTTGCAATGTTTTCAAAATTAATGCATTCACTCATATATTTAATGCACTTTCATTGACAATACACTGCCCTTGCCTTCTAGAAGACTACAGTTTAGCTGCAGAGAGAAGCCAGTCTTTAATGGTCTTAAATCATGAGTAGCTTTTATGAGAAGCAGCCAGAAGAGAGGAAAAGGGTGAAGATGCAGACCAGCCCTTGAGGAGAGAGGGTGTGATGCACAGCACAGGTGAAAAGATTCACCTATGAAAAGGGGACATGACTCTTCAAATGTAACAGCTAGAGGAGAAGAAAGATTGTGTGCAAATGCAATTGGATGACAAGACAATTGAGGGAATTTGTGTTTAATGACTTCTGTTTTTTTTCCTGTGAAATTTTCTTCTGAAAATCAAGGCGAAAGTTTCAAACAAGCAGAGATATTTAGAACAATATTATGTCCCAAACACAAAGATGTCTACACCATAAACACAACAGAACAGAATTACTGGAGCTGGAAAGGCAATTCTGAGTGCACAGAAGAAAAAGACATCAATGCAATATGATCCCGCCACACAGCTTGCTGATAGAGGGTTTGATGGGACATGAGTATGAAACAGGAAAATATTAAGGAGCAAAAAAGAGGTAGCACTACAGATCTGTTGCTTCAGTTAGATATTTGATAGGTGCCTTATAATACAAATAAGTGGTTAAGAACCCTTTGAGTGCCTAAAGGCAGATATTTCATGATTTTTATTGACAGAAGACTAAGGCCATGGTCCTTAAGCTTGGCTACATGTTGGAATCACCTATGGTTGTAGTAACCTATGGCTGTGTAACCAATTGCCACAAAACTTGGTAGCTTAAAACAATGAGCACTTACTGTCTCACATACTTTCTGTGGGTCAGGAATTTAGAAGTAGCTTAGCTGGGAGTTCTGGCTCAGCATCTCTTGCACATTGGCAATCGAGATGTCAGTTCAGGCTTTAGTCATCTGAAGGCTTGACTGGGGTTTCCAACGTGGCTGTTGGTAGAAAGCTGTATTAGTCAGAGTTCTCCAGAAAAACAGAACCAATAGGATATATGTGTATGTATATATACACATATATATACACACACACACACACATATAGGATATACATATATCCTATTGGTTGGTTTTATATATTTTTTCCTATTGATTCTATACATATAACATATATTATATAATATACTATGTTATATATATTATATATATTGCTGGAAAGGCAATTCTAAGTGCATATATATATACACACACACACACGTAAATATATATATACACACACACACACACACACACATATATACAGAGAGAGAGAGATTTATTATAAGGAACTGGCTCATTTACATGATTATCGAAGCTGAGTAGTCCCAAGATCTGCAGTCAGCAAGCTGGAGATCCAGGAGAGCCAATGATATAGTTCCAGTCCAAGTCTGAAGACCTGAGAACCAGGAGAGCTGGTGGTGTTGATTCCAGTCCAAAAGCTGGCAGTTGGAGTTCTAAGGCAGGAAAAGACCAATGTTTCACTTCAAGTATTCAGGCAGAAGTAGTTCCATCTTACTCAGCCTTTTTGTTCTGTTTAGGTCTTCAATCAATCAGATGAGCCCCACCCACATTAGGAGGGCAATCTGCTTTACTCAGCCTACTGATTCAAATGTTAATCTCATCTGAAAATACTCTCACATACACACAGAGAATAATGTATGACCAAATATCTGGCCTAGTCAAGTTGACACATAAAATTAACCATCACAAAGACCTCAATTCCTTGCTGGCTGTTAGCAGCAGATCTTTGCAAGGTAGGACTCTTCCTAGGGCTGCTTGAGTGTCCTCATGGCAGGTTGGCTGGCTTTCCCCACAACATGTGATCTAAAAAAGAAAACCAAATAGAAGTCTCAATATGTTTTGCGACCAAGTTTTGGAAATCACACACACTCACTACCATCATATTCTCATGTTAGAAATAAGTCACTAGGCTGAGCACATGGCTCACGCCTGTAATCCCAGCACTTTGGGAGGCTGAAGTGGGTGGATCACCTGAGGTCAGGAGTTCGAGACCAGCCTGGCCAACATGATGAAACCCCATCTCTACTAAAAATATAAAAATTAGCCAGGTGTGGTGGTGTGCACCTGTGGTCCCAGCTACTTGGGAGGCTGAGACAGGAGAATTGCTTGTACCTGGGAGGAGGAGGTTGCAGTGAGCCAAGACTGCACCCCTGTACTCCAGCCTGGGTAACAGAGTGAGATTCCATTAAAAAAAAAAAAAAAAAAGAGAGAGAGAAAGAAACAAGTCACTAAATCTAACCCACTCTCAAGGAGGGGGGAGTTAAGTTTTGCTTCTTGAAGAAAGGAATACCAAAGAATTAGTGGATATATTTTAAAACCACATCTTGGAAGCTTTAAAAAAATACTTATACTGGCTACCACCCCTAGCCTTTTTGACTTGGTATATGATGAGTAAAATCTCCCTAGGTGATTCTAATGGGTAGCCAAGTGCTTCCTCTATCATATGCATCCACTCTTGTGTCTCTTATAACTCTAAGACCTGAGCAAGCAAGCACACAGCCCTGTGATGGGCAATTTGTCAGCCTTAATGTTATACCATATCATGCAAGTGGGTGTGAAAACTTCCTATGATAAAAAACTCAGTATCATTAAAGAACTTTTTAAAATTCAAAATGTTTTTCTTTTCTGTTTTGCTTTTTGTTTTTGTTTTTGTCTTTTTTTTGAGGCGGAGTCTCTCTCTGTTGCTCAGGCTGGAGTGCGGTGGTGCGATCTTGGCTCACTGCAAGCTTCGCCTCCCAGGTTCACACCATTCTCCTGCCTCAGCCTCCCACGTAGCTGGGACTACAGGCACTTGCCACCACACCCGGCTAATTTTTTGTATTTTTAGTAGAGACGGGGTTTCACCGTGCTAGCCAGGATGATCTCGATCTCCTGACCTTGTGATCCACCCGCCTCGGCCTCCCAAAGTGCTGGGATTACAGGCGTGAGCCACCATGCCCAGCCTTCAAAATGCTTTTCTTAACACAAAGAAATAAGCAATATGTTTTACAGAGAGGTATGATACCCAAAAGGAGAGTATTTAATACACTGCATTTTCAAAATCATATGTAGTCTAAAACAAAGATATAAAACAAAACAAATACAAGAGACTTGTGGCTAACAAAAACTTATAAATAAAAGCATGAATAATGAATATTTTGAGCCTATAAAGGATCAGATGCTTGATAATTCATGACAGAATGTGATCAAGTCTGACTTTGGGGGTGTGATGGTTAGGGTTTTCTTGTCAACTTGGCTAGGCTATAGTAACCAGTTATTTAATCAAACACCAATTCAGATACTGATGTGAAGGTATTTTGTAGATATGATTAAGAGAATAGAAAATTCCAGGCAGCAGTTTCACATGACAAAAAGGAAACTGGTGAAATTGCTGCATAAGCTAAGGGCCAATAAGATCCTAAAAAACAGGATGTGGACCATGCTGGCTGGACTGACTGGACCGAATACGGCACTAGAATTGACCTAGGTTTCACCCAGAACTTCATTATCTGCTCATTAACATACTAAACCACATACCTGCCAGCACCATGACTGTTCCAGGAACACTCATATTTGGTGCAAAAATGGGTGGCACCACAGTGCTGAGAAATCTTAACGTTTTTCCAGAAATGTTCATGATTATTCCACCCCGTGGTTAAAGAAACCCATAAAGATAGAAATCCCAAACACTATTGGTGCAACTCACTCTCTTGAGTACTCACACTCCCCTTTCTTGAGTGTGTACTTTTGCTTTGCAAAAAATCTCCATACTTTCACTATTTTCTGACTTATCTTTAAATTCCTTCTCGCAAAGTTGTCAAGGGCCCAGACACTGGCCCAGGGTTGAGGTCCTACCAGTGTTTGGGGACCTCCTCTAGCCCACCAGTATCATTAAGATACACAGATATACAGGTATAGATACAGATCTGTATGTATTCTATTAGTTCTGTTTCACTGGCAAACCCTGACTGATACAGATCTTGGTATTGGGAAGTGAGGTGCTGCTGTAACAAATATCTAAAAACGTGGAAGTGGCTTTGGAATTGAGTAATGAGTAGAAGCTGAAAGAATTTTGAAGAGCTTGATAGAAAAAGCCTAGATTGCCTTGAAGAGATGGTTGATGGTAATATAGATGTTAAAGGTGACAGGGTTCAGAGGGAAGTGAGGAGCACAGTAGAGAAAGCTTCTATCAAATCAGAATACATATATCATCATGAACAGAATACTAGTAGAAATATAAATGTTAAAGGTACTTCTGGTAAGGCCTCAGACAGAAAATGTTGTTGGACACTGGAGGAAAGGTGATCTTTAGTATAAAGTGGCAGAGAATGTGGCTGAATTGTATTCTAGTGTTTTGTGGGAAATAGAATTTGTAAGTAATGAACTTGGATATCTAACTGAGGAGATTTCCAAGCAAAGTATGGGAAGTGTTGTCTAGTTTCTCCTTGCTGCTTACAGCAAGACTCTAGAAGAAAGAGATAAATTGAGGAGAGAATTGTTAAGTAAAAAGGAACCAGCACTTGATGATCTGGAAAATCCTCAGTCTATTCAGATAACAGCAAAACGTGACAGAGTATGCTCTGGAAAGAACATCAAGGGTGTGACTAGACAACCATTTGGTAAAGAGATTATGGATCCAATCAACCATCTCAGCAGCAGCCAAGAATATTAATAGGGGTATCCAGGAAGGATCTATGAAGAACACTCATATCTAATGGCTCACAACCCTGTGAGTTTCATGGAAGGCCGACAAACTGCTGAAAATTTTAGACCAGTAGAAACACTGTTAAACTGAGAGGGACAGACAGGAGAATGCCATGTGAAGACAGCAACACACAGAATGTCATGCAAAGACAGAGGCAGAGATTGGAGTGACGCATCTACAAGCCAAGGAAAGCCAAAAATTGCCAGCAACTGCCACAAGTTAGGAAGACACAAGGAAAAATCCTCTAGAGCTTTCAGAGAGAGAGAGAGAGAGAGAATGGCCTTACCAGTACCATGACTTTAGACTTCTAGCTTCCAGAAATGCGAGAGACTAAATTTCTATTCTTTTAAACCACCCAGTTTGTGGTACTTTGTTACAGCAACCCTAGGAAACTAATACAGGAGGTATCAAAAACACATATCACATATTGACTAGCTGAAGTTTCCTCTTGTATGGAACCCACAAGTATTCTGTACCTGCTTGGGGAACAGCAGAAAAACATTTTAATAAACATTAGACTACATTAAATAATTTAATTGCATGATTTCATTTAAAACTTGGCTTAAGATATTTTGAAAGTTATAGTACTTGTCATTTTGGTCTGTTTGCATCTTCCTTGATCTCTAATTTCCTCATTTCCCCTCTGGCATGATTGCAAAAATACAATATTTTTGTATGTGAAATCCAATGAAATAAACAACAGCGTTCTTTTGACAAACACCACTGCTCATTAGTAAGTAATTTAAATTCTGCTTGGGCTTTGTTTACATGCTGAGCTGATAATTGTCATTCATTTTGATATGCACAGTGAACGACCACAGCAGTAGAAATTACCGAAGCAGAAGCAGAAGCAGAAGCACCACATTGATTAGATTGACCCTGGGTGTGGCTGCTGGAAGCATTCTCAAATGGTGGTGCCATGGCATTGGCTTCCAAATCCCTGTGACCTAAGTAGCTGGGACCTAACGGTCATCAATGGTTCCAGTCTCTGAGTTCATGTTCTGTTAATCAGGCAACTCTTTTCAGCTCTTGGAAGAGTCAGGATTTGGCTACGTTGCACTCTTCTTTCAGGTCTTTAAAATGCAAGGAATTCTATTCATCAGCTGATACTGATCTCACCAACCATTAATCACTTCCTCCCACAAACAGTTGTTTCTTGTTAGGGCCTCTGGGGATGTGGCCCATCTTCAGCCACATACAACCAAGCACCTGAGTGAAAGGAAGTCCACTTAGACAACAGGATTCCTCAAACTACAGGTCATTACCCATTGGTGAGTTGTGAAATCATTTGATGGGTTGTAAACAGATTTTTCTTAAAAAACAAAATAGAATAGGATAGATTAAATGGAATAGAAAATATCAGAATGTGTGCCATGTAGTAAAGTATTTCATAAACTTTTTTCCATTTATTGATTTTATCATGTGTGTGTGCGTGTGTGTGTGTGTACTGGGTCATGACAAAATCATATATCCTTCTGGGTATCATGTTTTTCAAAGTTTGAAAAACAGCTCTAGGGCATGATCATTAACTCAAAATTCCCTTCAGTTTAAAAATGACCACTGGCCCCTTATACAGTTCATGTAGCCACCTTTCTGCTTATTCTTATTAACACCACGTCCTCAGGCCATAAGGACTGATGACTGCTAGAAACAATGAATTTCAAAGACTCCAGTCCCCAGAAAACATAAACAAATGGGCAAAATGGACAATAAGAAGCACTCTGTGACTTAGTCTCCTTTAAGAGCCTTATGATTTCCTTGAAACCTTGGGACTGTGGTCACATGATTTATCTTCCTCCCTTTGCTGTGGCAAGTTTAGATACTAAAGATAAATGAATCATGGCTCCTTATGATGCTCCCTGATGGATCGTGAAGATAAACATTACAGATAATATCATTCGAGGCAATGTTTTAAGTGGTGTTGAGGGTGGGGTTAAGGAAAACAAGGTAGGCTGCTACCAAGGATAAGATGTTCTTAAAAGACAACTAGGAGTTTGCCAGTCAGACAAGGGGGAGGAAGGGCACTTCAGGTAGAGAAAAAAATATATATGCAGGGCACATTAAATGAATGCCAACTCCATAAAACTTGGTATATTATAGGATGGCATGGCATCATATGATGCAGCTGAAATGTTGGGTCACACAGCAGAATGGTGGACCACGGGTAAAGAGGGAAGGCAGAAACCAAATTACAGAGGGAAAGCCTTGGAAGCTATATTAAAGAGTTCAGACATTATGCTGTAGTTATGGGAAACCACTGAGGGGTCTAAACTTGTAATAAAGTAATCAGATTTGCAATATAGAAAGATCATTTTCTAAGGAGAGCTGAGTCAATTGCTGGGAGCAGGGGTGGTAAGCTGTCTGGAGGCAGGAAAATTCAATGGGACACTATTAGTGCCACAGATCAGATGAGATATGGTGGGGACCTAAGGAAAGTGCTGGGAAAGCAGAGGAAGGAATGAAAATAAGAGATTTTTAGAGATGAAAATTTTAAAAAGTGAAAATTGGTGAAGAAGCCAAAGTCTTGGATAACCCCCGATGCTTCTTGATTGAGTGGTTAGATGGGTGGTGGACAGGAATATGGGAAGAGAAATAACATATGAGGACAGATGAGTTCAGTTTGGCCCAGATTGAATTAATGTGCCTATAGGATGTCCAGGTGAATTAGGATGTTGGACACTTGGATCTGGCATTCCCTTTCTTTTGTTTTGTAAGCTGAAGTGCAATCAAACAATCCAAGAAATGTACAGGCCTTCAGTTAATAAATTCTTTCCTTTAAAGTCATCAGGCTACGATTTCTACCATGTTCCTTTGAAATGAATTTCAGACAGAGAAAGTGTCAATATGCATGGAATGCAAGACATTCTGAAAACATTAGAGCACAAATGCTGGCATCTTCAGATGTTAGGTAGTGCTGAAACTTGAACAAATTCTTGTCATTCCAGTATATGACAATCAAGTTTCACTATGAGAGCCAAGATGTTTGCATGGGTGGAAAAGAATTATCCAGGTCAAACTGTGGTCCTGATCTCACAAATCTGTCTCTAACTCCAAGAAACCAACCAGTTCGTATACACAAAAAGAACTGGTTTTGAACAATCCAGGCTCAAGCTCTCCCAAAGGGAATGATTTTTATTCCCAGGGACAAGGTGTATACATCAACCAGGGATTTCAAGACCTGTATGTTGATTAGCCACAGGCATGTACTGTGCTGGGGCAAAGCAGAGATGCTACTTGGATTTCAGCCATAAACATGGCAGCAGCAAATGCTATTGCAGAATAAGGCTTCAGTTTAATCTATTATCTTAAAAAAACTCAGGAATTCCTTTGTCACTCAGTATTTTTAAATGATCACCATGTGTTTCTTCACCAATGAAGAAATTACATTTCGAAATGCCTTTTGAAGGGAAATTACCTAATAACAACTCCTTGGGTGTGTATGTCTGTGTGTGGAAGGGAAGGGAGATTAAGGAGGAGAAGAAACTCTTGCCAACTTTTTTCTTTTTTTTTTTTTCTGGTTGGGGGAGGAGCATCACGTAGACATCAGAAACGTCAAAATGAGGAAAATTACCAACAAATTTACAAGAAAAAAACAAACAACCCCATCAAAAAGTGGGCAAAGGATATGAACAGACACTTCTCAAAAGAAGACATTTATGCAGCCAAAAGACACATGAAAAAATGCTCATCATCACTGGCCATCAGAGAAATGCAAATCAAAACCACAATGAGATACCATCTCTCACCAGTTACAATGGCAATCATTAAAAAGTCAGGAAAAAACAGGTGCTGGAGAGGATGTGGAGAAATACGAACACTTTTACACTGTTGGTGGAACCGTAAACTAGTTCAACCATTGTGGAAGTCAGTGTGGCGATTCCTCAGGGATCTAGAACTAGAAATACCATTTGACCCAGCCATCCCATTACTGGGTATATACGCAAAGGACTATAAATCATGCTGCTATAAACGCACATGCACACGCATGTTTATTGCGGCACTATTCACAATAGCAAAGACTTGGAACCAACCCATATGTCCAACAAGGATAGACTGGATTAAGAAAATGTGGCACATACACAACATGGAATACTATGCAGCCATAAAAAAGGATGAGTTCATGTCCTTTGTAGGGACATGGATGAAGCTGGAAACCATCATTCTCAGCAAACTCTCACAAGGACAAAAAACCAAACACTGCATGTTGTCACTCATAGGTGGGAATTGAACAAAGAGAACACATGGACACAGGAAGGGGAACATCACACTCTGGGGCCTGCTGTGGGGTGGGGGGAGCGGGGAGCGATAGCATTTGGAGATATACCTAATGTTAAATGACGAGTTAATGGGTGCAGCACACCAACATGGCACATGTATACATATGTAACTAACCTGCACGTTGTGCACATGTACCCTAAAACTTAAAGTATAATTAAAAAAAATAAAAATAAAAAAAGTTTTAAAAAAATGAGGAAAATTAAAGTGACAGAAGTGAAAACTTAGTACATTTTCTATCTTCAAATGCCATGCTTGTTTTCTACCCACAGCAGACAGACATAATAAAGATATAATTCTGCTGATATGGATTATATTTCATCCTCTTCCAAATTTATTACCTGAATCCCTTCGTAGATTGTTAAAGACCTAACCTGCCTCTGCCAATTTTCACAGGCTGCCTTGTACAAATACAGCAAATTCCATAAGCTAAGGCCTGATTCTCAGCTCCACCACTTAACAGAACTAAGAAATCAAAGGCTGCAGTTTGGCAAATGAACTAAACTTATGTTTCCCTAATCTACACCTCCAGTCCTGATACCACCCAAGCTCCAGTCCTGATTTTTCAGTGGCTTTTGGATATGTCCCCTGTATGTCACTCCGTCCCCTCAAACTCCACATGCCTCAATTGTATTTATCATCTCCTCCTTCTCACGCTACTAGACACCACCACTTCTCCCTGAGCCCACCATTCCTGACTTCTCCTGATCTCCAAAAAGTAGGTGCATGAGTCTCACTCATAGGCTACACGATCACTCCTAAACACCAATATTTTACCTCTTGATTCATGTTTGTGCTTTACTGATGTCATGAACCTCAAGAACACTCAAAACCAAATGTGTTAAAGCTGTGGTGCCAGTGTCTGAGGGTCCACAGCTTGCTACTCAATATATTTAAGATGGTGTTACACTGGCACCTCAAACTAACCACAGGAATAACGGAATCCATGGGCCTCTCCACCTCCACCACAAACTGTTCCTGATTCCTTGCTCCCTTATCACAGAGAACACACCATCACCCCCGCTAAACTGCTCAAGCCAGCTTCATTCTCTCGCTGATTTATTGGTCCATCTGGCTGCCAACCCCCATCAATCCCCCCTTCTGAAGAACTCTCAAACCCACTAGAGATGACCCTGCTCTGCCTCAGCACAGGCATTTTGTATTTCCTTCTGGACTAAAAGTCTTATAACTATTCTCCCAGACTCCATTCTGCCCCTCTGACTGTGGTTAGAGTGATCTTTCTAGAATGCAGTTTTGAGCACGATGTTCTGCATCTTTCATCTTTCAATAACTTCCTTCTGCCCACAGGATACTTACCAAGATCCCCCATTACATGGCCCATTCTGACCGCTCTAATCCCATTCACTGCAGCTCAACAACATTCCTGTACTCACAAGCTACTCCTGCCCACAAGGATGTCTAGTCCTTCTTATCCTTCTCGGATGCCTTGATACTTTATATTGCTTCCCCTTGTTCTAAAAATTGGTGAGTAGGAGTCCCATGTCTAACAAAGTGATTGTGTTACAGAAAATGCTAATCTGAAAACACATGTTTCCAAAGGGTATATACCCAGAGTAGAATGAGTTAAAGACTGGGTTAGGCAAATTATAGTACATACAAGTAAAACTAAGGGGAATTATGAGTTTCAAAGGAGGGAAGTGAGAAAAGTTTGATAGAGAAGGAGTGAGGACCCTGAGAAAGGAGGGAAGAGGATAAGTGAGATAAGTGTGAAAATGAAAGAGAGCCCAGTACTGTGATGAGATGCTGTGGCCTGAGAAGAGAGACATGCATTGAGAATTTCCCAGGGATGAGGATGGCCAAAAGATTCTAGAGAATTCTAATGCCTTTGATTCCATTTTACATGGCTCGTCTTCACTGTTCTGAGTTGTGAGCCTCTCTATTACTCCTAAACCTTCTATAAAAATCTGTTCCAATGGCACTTTGTGTTTGTGCAGAGTAGTGTCCAAGTCAGAGGTGATGCAGGTGTACCAAGAGCAGAGCTGGTGTAGGGAAAAGACAGTAGCCACCAACATCTAAGGGGTGACAGGGAAGCAGGCCACAGTATAGACTGACCACAAGAAAGTGAGACGCACACAGCTAAACACACATGTTAGCCAGTGTGTTTGATTTTCTACAACCTGAGGGATTGTGTCTCAGGGAAGTTTATTTAACAAAAGAAGAAAAGGAGACTCAATTCCTGTAAGGCTTAAAAAATTAGGAATTTCCAGTTATAGTTATAGCCCATATAAGAAAGTCACAGAATTCATATGAAGTAAATAAATACTTCTGAAAAAGTGAATATACAATGATAAATACATAAAATATAAATTAAAATGGATATACTTATTGAAGGGTATTGGTAAAATCATGTAAGACTTGAGAAAAGAATTAACTTCACAAGATGACCAATGATTATTTAAAAATTGGAATTTATTTTCCAGATCCTTAATTTACAAAAAAGGTATATTGTTTCCAATGGCTCAGATAAATAATAACATGGCTTGATTCAAACTAGGAGAAAGAGAGACAGGGAAGTGTGTGGAAGAAAAGGGAAAGGTTTATTATCATTGTCCTAGAATATTCACAAATTCTAAGCTAGAAATTCAGGAAACTAAATCAAATTTCCATTATATCTTACATAATAGAATTTATATAATAGGCAGGTAAAAGTCATCAAGCTTGAGATGTCACAATTCAGGACATATTTTAATGCCAACAGAAATCATTTCAGACATAAAGTGTATTTCCGAAGCCTAAAAAAAATTCTTTTACACACAGCCCCAACAACTATATGTGAGAACATTTGGTACTTACTGCAGAGTCACCAGAGTTTTATGGAGGCTAACATTTCTCTTGGACTTCTATGCTAAACAGAATTTAAGAAAGCAGTGTGAAGGAATATGTATGAGAAATAATACATCGTGATTGCTAAAGCAGAAGCTATATCTCTGAAATTTGGGATTCCTGAAGAGTTGCTAATTAATTTTGATGTATTAGGATAAGTTAGGATATGCTGCAGTTATAACCCCAAAGTTCTCAGTGGTGCAGCATAACAAGATTATTTATTACTCATACAATGTCTTCAGTAGATGTGGGAAACTAGGCAGGACTACTACTCTCCATGATGCTTAGATTCTATGGCTTTTCCATATCAACACACACTCCCATCATGAGTTGCTTTTTAAACACATTAATCTGCAACTCACATTGTGGTTACATGACTATACTAACTTTAAGAAAGCCTGTACAAATGAAGAAAACAATATAAAAGATCAATGAATCAAAAAGTTGGTTTTTTGAAAAGTTAAATAAAATCGAGAAATCTTTAGCCAGACTAAGAAAAAAAAGAGACAACATACAAATAAATAAAATCCGAAATGAAAAAGGATACCTTACAACTGATAGTACAGAAATTCGAAGGATCATTAATGGCTACTATGAGCAACTATATGCCAAAAACAAAAAGAGGAAAATCTGGAAAAAATGAACAAATTCCTAGACACATACAACCTACCAAGATGGAACCAGGAAGAAATCCAAAATTTGAACAGAGCAATAAAGTAACAAGATTAAAGCTGTAATAAAAAGTCTCCCAGTAAAGAAAAGCCCAAGACCCAGTGGCTTCACTGCTAAATTCTACCAAACATTTAAAGGAGAGCTAATCAATCCTACTAGAACTTTTCCAAAAAATAGAGGAGGAGGGAATACTTCCAAACTCATTCTACAAGGCCAGTATCACCCTGATTCCAAAACCAGAAAAAGACACATCAAGAAAGAAAACTGCAGGCCAATATTGTTAATAAATATTGATGCAAAAATCCTCAACAAAATACTAACAAACCAAATTCAACAGTACATTAAAAAAAATCATTCATGATGACCAAGTGGGATTTATCCCTGGGATGCTAGGATGGTTCAGCATATGCAAATCAATCAATGTGATACATCATATCAACAGAATGAAGAATAAAAACCATAGGATCATTTCAATTGATGCTAAAAAAGCATTTGATAAAATTCAACATCCCATCGTGATAAAACTCCTCAAAAAACTGAGTATAGAAGGAACATACCTCAACATAATAAAAGCCATATTTGACAGACCCACAGCTAGTATCATACTGAATGGGGAAAAACTGAAAGCCTTTCCTCTAACATGTGTAACATGACAAGGATGCCCACTTTCACCACTGTTATTCAACATAGTACTGGAAGTCCTGGCTAGAGCAATCAGACAAGATAAAGAAACAAAGGGCATCCACATTAGAAAGGAAGAAGTCAAATTATCCTTGTTTGCTGATTATATGATCTTATATTTGGAAATACCTAAAGACTCCACCAGAAAACTATTAGAAGTGATAAACAAATTCAGTAAAGTAGCGGGATACAAAATCAACAAAAATCAGTAGCATTTCTATATGCCAACAGTGAACAATCTGAAAAAGAAATAAAGTAATCCCATTTACAATGGCTACAAATAAAATTAAATACCTAGGAGTTAACCAAAGAAATGAAAACTATAAAACACTGAAGAAATAAATTGAAGAGGACACCAAAAAATGGAAAAATATTCCATGTTCATGGGTTGGAAGAATTAATATTGTTAAAGTAGCCATACTACCCACAGCAATCTATAGATTCAATGCAAGCCCTATCAATACCAACAACATTCTTCAAAGAAATAGAAAAAACAATATGAAAGTTTATATGGCACCACAAAAGACCCAGAATAGCCAAAGCTATCCTGAGTAAAAAGAACAAAGCTGGAGGAATCACATTACCTGCCTTCAAATTATATACTACAGAGCTATAGTAACCAAAACATCATGGTACTGGCATAAAAACTGATACATAGACCAACGGAACAGAATAGAGAACACAGAAACAAATCCACACACCTACAGTGAACTCATTTTTGAAACGATGACATGAATATGCAATGGGGGAAAGACAGTCTCTTCAATAAATGGTGCTGGGAAAACTGGATATCCATATGCAGAAGAATGAAACTAGACCCTTATCTCTCATCATATACAAAAATAAAATAAAAATGGATTAAAAACTTAAATCTAACACCTCAAACTCTGAAACTACTACAAGGAAACATTGGAGAAAGTCTTGAGGACACTGGTCTGGGCAAAAATATATTGAACAATACCCTGCGAGCACAGGCAACCAAAACAACAATGTACAAATGGGACCACATCTAATTAAAAAGCTTCTACATAGCAAAGGAAACAATCAACAAAGTGAAAAGACAACCCACAGATTGGGAGAAAATATCTGCAAACTACCCATCTGACAAGGGATTGATAACCAGAATACATAAAGAGCTCAAATAACTCCATAGGGGAAAAAAATCTAATAATCCCATCAAAAAATAGACAAAAGATCTGAATCAACATTTCTCAAAAAAAGACATACAAATGACAAACAGCCATATGAAAAGGTGCTCAACATCACTGATCATCAGAGAAATGCAAATCAAAACTACAATGATGGGAGGCCAAGGCGGGTGGATCACCTGAGGTCAGGAGTTCGACACCAGCCTGGCCAACATGGCAAAACCACGTCTCTACTAAAAATACACAAAATTAGCTGAGTGTGGTGGTGGGCGCCTATAATCTCAGCTACTCAGGAGGCTGAGGCAGGAGAATCGCTTGAAACAGGGAGGTAGAAGTTGCAGTGATCCGAGACTGTGCCACTGCACTCCAACCTAGGGCAACAAGAGTGAAACTCTATCTCAAAAAAAAAAAAACTACAATGAGATATCATCTTACCCCAGTTAAAATGGCTTATATCCAAAGGACAGGCAGTAACAAATGCTGGCAAGGATGTGGAGAAAAGGGAGCCCTTGTACACTTTTGGTGAGAATGTAAATTAGTATAACCACTATGGAGAATAGTTTGAAGGTTCCTCAAAAAAACTAAAAAGAGAGCCACTATATGATCCAGTCATCCCACTGCTGGATATATATCCAAAAGAAAGGAAGTTAGTATATCAACGAGATAGCTGCACTCCCATGTTTGTTGCAGCACTATTCACAACAGCCAAGATTCAGAAGCAACCTAAGTGTCCATCAACAGATGAATGGATAAAGGATAAAGAAAATGTGGTACATACACACAATGGAACACTATTCAGCCATAAAAAAAGAATGAGACCCTGTCATTTGCAACAACATGAATCGAACTGGAGCTCATTATGTTAAGTGAAATAAGTCAGGCGCAGAAAGACAAACATCATATGTTCTCACTTATTTGTGGGATCTAAAAATCAAAACAATTGAACTTACAGAGATAGAGAGTAGAAGGTGTTACTGGAGGCTGGGAAGGGTATTGGGGGGTTGGGGGTAGGTGGGGATGGTTAAAGGGTACAAAAAAATAGAAAGAATGAACAAGACCTACTATTTGATAGCACAACAGGGTGACTATAGTCAATAATAATTGTATATTTTTAAATAATTGAAAGAGTATAATTGGATTGTAACACAACATTCTCCATGATGTGATTATTAGGTATTATATGCTTGTATCAAAACATCTCATATACTCCATAAATATATAGACCTACAATGAACCCACAAAAATTAAAAATTTAAAAATTTTTTAAAAATTTTGAAAAGCATGTACATTCAAAGAAAAGATCATTTTTTCTTTCTTTTTTTCTATCTTTTTTTTTTTTTTTGACACAGGGTCTTACTATGTTGCTCAGGCTCCTCTCAAACTCCTGGGCTCAAGTGATTCTCCCACCTTGGCCTCCGAAAGTGCTGGGATTACAGGTGTGAGCCACCTTGCGCAGCCTAAGAAAAATTAATTTAGAGTTGATTTTTGTACATGGTGTGAGATACAGGTCCAATTTCATTCTTCTACTTGTGGATATCTCATTTTCCCAATATCACTTATTGAAGATTGTCCTTTCTCCATTATGTGTTCTTGGCAAAGTTATGCATTGTATATTTCAAAATTGCTAAAAGAGTAGATTTTAAATGTTTTCACCATAAAAAATAAGTATGTGAATAGAGATTTAATTGGCCTTAATGTAATCATTCCACATTGCAAATACACATATCAAAGTATCACATTGTACCCCATAAATATATAGTTACTATTTGTCAATAAAAAATAAAATTTCACAGCCATAAAAAAGAAATCATATCCTTTGCAGCAACATGGATACAGCTGGATGCCATTATCCTAAGCAAATTAACCCAGGAACAGAAAACCAAAATACCGCATGTTCTCTCTTATAAATGGGAGCTAAACACTGAGTACTCACAGACATAAAGACAATGACAATAGAAACTAGGGACTATTATAATGGAGAGGGAGGCAGAGGGGGCAAAGGTCCAAAAACTACCTACTGGGTACTATTCTCAGTATCTGGGTGATGAGATCCTTCATAGCTCAAACAACATACCCTTGTAACAAACCTGCACATGTACCCTCTGAATCTAAAATAAAAATTGAAAAAAAAGTGTTTAATTGAATAAAATGTACAAATAAAATAATAAGAAAAGAATTTGATGACAACAGACGCAAAAATTTTCAACAAAATACTAGCAAACCAAATCCAGCAGCACATCAAAAAGATAATATACAATGATCAAGTGGCTTTTATTCCAAGGATGCAAGGATAACTCAACATGTGCAAATCAATTAAATGTGATTCACCACATAAACAGAATTAAAAACAAAAACCATATGATCATCCCAATGGATGCAGAAAAAGCACTTGACAAAATTCAGCAGCCCTTCATGATAAGAACCCTCAAAAACTAGGCATAGAAGGAACACACATCAAAACAATAAAAGCCATATACAATAAACCCACAGCCAACATGATACTGAATGGGAAAAAGTTGAAAGCATTCCCCCTAAGAACTTGAATAAGACAAGAATGCCCACTTTCACCACTAGTAGTAGAAGTCCTAGCCAAAGCAATCAGGCAAAAGGAAGAAATAAAAGGTATCCAAAGTGGAAAAGAGGAAGTCAAATTATCTCTGTTTACTAATGATATGACCTTATACCTAGAAAACCCTAAAGACTGCTCCAAAAGACTATTAGATTTGATACATTCACTAGTGTCAGGATACAAAATCAACATATAAAAATCAGTAGCATTTCTATACACCAATAACATTCAAGCTGAGAACCAAATCAAGAATTCAATCCCATTTATAATAGCCAGATACACAAAAATAAACTACTTAGGAACACATCTAACCAAGGAGGTAAAAGATCTATACAAGGAGAACTACAAAACACTGATGAACGAAATGGCCGATGATGCAAACAAATGGAAAAACATCCCATATTCATGGATTGGAAGAATCAATATCATTTAAATGACCATACTACCCAAAGCAATCTACAGATTCAATGCAATTCCTATTAAAATTCCATCATTTTTCACAGAATAGAAAAAAATCCTAAAATTCATATGGAACTAAAAAGAGCCCAAATAGCCAAAGCAATCTTAAGCAAAATGAAAAAAGCTGGAGGCATCACATTACCTGACTTCAAATTATCCTACAAGGATACAGTAACCAAAACAGCATGGTACTAGCATAAAAACAGACACACTCATTAATGGAGCAGAAGAGAAAACACAGAAATAAAACCACATACCCTCATCCAACTGATCTTTAACAAAGTCAACAAAAACATACAATAGGGAAAAGACTCCCTCTTCAATAAATGGTGCTGGGAAAATTAAATTACCATATGCAGAAGAATGAACCTGGATGCTTATCTCTCACCATATGCAAAAATTAATTCAAGATGGATTAAAGACTTAATGTAAGACCTGAAATTCTAAAAATACTAGAAGAAAACCTAGGAAAAACTCTTCTGGACATGAGCATAGGCAAAGAATTCATCAAGAAGACCTCAAAAGCAAATATAACAAAAACAAAATTAGACAAATAGGACTTCATTAAGAAGCCCTGAAAACCTTCTGCACAGTGAAGACGGGTGATTTCTGCATTTCCAACTGAGGCACCTGGTTGATCTCATTGGGACTAGTCGGACAGTGGGCACAGCCCATGGAGGGCGAGCCGAAGCAGGGCAGGGCATGGTCTCAGCCAGGAAGTGCCAGGGGTCAGGGGATTTCCCTTTTCCAGCCAAGGGAAGTTGTGACACACTGTACCAGGAAAATTGGGACACTGCCACCTACATATTGCACTTTTCCAACAGTCTTAGCAAACAAAACACCAGGAGATTATATCCTGTGCCTGGCTCAGCGGGTCCCACGCCCACAGAGCCTTGCTCACTGCTAGCACAGCAGTCTGAGATTGAACTGCAAGGCAGCAAGCCTGGCTGGGGGAGGGGCATCCACCATTAGTGAGGCTTGAGTAGGTAAACAAAGCGTCCAGGAAGCTCAAACTGGGTGGAGCCCACCTCAGCTCAAGGAGGCCTGCCTGCCTCTGTAGACTCCCCCTCTGGGGGCAGGGCACAGCTGAACAAAAGGCAGCAGAAACTTCTGCAGACGTAAATGTCCCTGTCTGGCAGCTCTGAAGAGAGCAGTGGTTCTCCCAACACAGTGTTTGAGCTCTGAGAACAGACAGACTGCCTCCTCAAGTGGGTCCCTGACCCCCGTGTAGCCTAACTTGGAGATACCTCCCAGTAGGGGCCAACTGAAACCTCATACAACCAGGTGCCCCTCTGAGACGAAGCTTCCAGAGGAAGGATCAGGCAGCAATATTTGCTGTTCTGCAATACTTGCTGTTCTGCAGCCTCCACTGATGTTACCCAGACAAACAGGGTCTGGAGTGGACTGCCAGCAAACTCCAACAAACCTGCAGCTGATGGACCTGACTGTTAGAAGAACAACTAACAAACAGAAAGGAATAGCATCAACATCCACAAAAAGGACATCCACACCAAAACCCAATCCGTAGGTCAAAGACCAAAGGTAGATAAAACCACAAAGATGCGGAGAAACCAGAGCATAAAAGCTGAAAATTCTAGAAACCAGAGTGCCCCTTCTCCTCTAAAGGATCGCAGCTCCTCGCCAGCAACAGAACAAAGCTGGACAGAGAATGATTTTCATGAGTTGACAGAAGTAGGCTTCAGAAAGTCGGTAATAAACTTCTCCCAGGTAAAGCAGGATGTTCAAACCCATTGCAAGGAAGCTATGAAAAAAGATTAGATGAATGGCAAACTAGAATAAATAGTGTAGAGAAGACCTTAAACGACCTGATGGAGCTGAAAACCATGGCACGAGAACTATGTGATGTATGCACAAGCTTCAGTAGCCGATTCAATCAAGTGGAAGAAAGTGTGTAAGTGATTGAAGATAAAATGAATGAACTGAAGCAAGAAGAGAAGTTTAGAGAAAAAAGAGTAAAAAGAAATGAACAAACCCTCCAAGAAATATGGGACGATGTGAAAAGAACAAATCTACGTTTGACTGGTGTACCGGAAAGTGACAGGGAGAATGGAACTAAGCTGGAAAACACTCTTCAGGATATTATCCAGGAGAACTTCCCCAACCTAGCAAGGCAGGCCAACATTTAAATTCAGGAAATACAGAGAACACCACAAAGATACTCCTCGAGAAGAGCAACCCCAAGATATGTAATTGTCAGATTCACCAAGTTGAAATGAAGGAAAAAATCTTAAGGGCAGCCAGAGAGAAAGGTCAGGTTACCCACAAAGGGAAGCCCATCAGACGAACAGTGGATCTCTCGCCATAAAACTCTACAAGCCAGAAGAGAGTGGGGGCCAATATTCAACATTCTTAAAGAAAAGAATTTTCAACCCAGAATTTCATTTCCAGCCAAACTAAGCTTCGTAAGTAAAGCAGAAATAAAATCCTTTACAGACAAGCAAATGCTGAGAGAGTCTGTCACCACCAGGCCTGCCTTACAAGAGCTCCTGAAGGAAGCACTAAACATGGAAAGGAACAACAGGTACCAGCCCCTGCGAAAACATGCCAAATTGTAAAGACCATCAATGCTAGGAAGAAACTGCATCAACCAACAGGGAAAATAACCAGTTAACAACATAATGACAAGATCAAATTCACACATAACAATATTAACCTTAAATGTAAATGGGCTAAATGCCCCAATTAAAGGACACAGACTGGCAAACTGGATAAAGAGTCAAGACCCATCAGTGTGCTGTATTCAGGAGACCCATCTCACATGCAGAGACACACATAGGCTCAAAACCTAGGGAAGGAGGAAGATCTACCAAGCAAATGGAAAACAAAAAAAGGCAGGGGTTGCAATCCTAGCCTCTGATAAAACAGACTTTAAACCAACAAAGATCAAAAGAGACAAAGCAGGGCATTACATAATGGTAAAGGGCTCAACTCAACAAGAAGAGCTAACTATCCTAAATATCTATGCACCCAATACAGGAGTACCCAGATTCATAAAGCAAGTCCTTAGAGACCTACAAAGAGACTTAGACTCCCACACAATAATAATGGGAGACTTTAACACCCCACTGTCAATATTGGACAGATCAATGAAACAGAAGGTTAACAAGGGTATCAAGGACTTGAACTCAGCTCTATACCAAGCAGACCTAATAGACATCTACAGAACTCTCCACTCCAAATCAACAGAATATACATTCTTCTCAGCACCACATCACACTTATTCCAAAACTGACCACATAGTTGGAAGTAAAGCACTACTCGGCAAATGTAAAACAACAGAAATCATTACAAACTGTCTCTCAGACCACAGTGCAATCAAATTACAACTCAGGATTAAGAAAGTCACTCAAAACCACACAACTACATGGAAACCGAACAACCTGCTCCTGAATGACTACTGGGTACATAACAAAATGAAGGCAGAAATAAAGATGTTCTTTGAAACCAATGAGAACAAAGACACAACATACCAGAATCTCTGGGACACATTTAAAGCAGTGTGTAGAGGGAAATTTATAGCACTAAATGCCCACGAGAGAAAGCAGGAAAGATCTAAAATCGACACCCTAACATCACAATTAAAAGAACTACAGAAGCAAGAGCAAACACATTCAAGCAAGAAATAACTAAGATCAGAGCAGAACTGAAGGAGATAGAGACACAAAATACCCCTTCAAAAAACCCATGAATCCAGGAGCTGGTTTTTTGAAAAGATCAACAAAATAGATAGACTGCTAGCAAGAATAATAAGAAGAAAAGAAAGAAGACTCAAATAGATGCAATAAAAAATGATAAAGGGGATATCACCACTGATCCCACAGAAATGCAAACTGCCATCAGAGAATACTATAAACACCTCTACACAAATAAACTAGAAAATCTAGAAGAAATGGATAAATTCCTCGACACATACACCCTCCCAAGACTAAACCAGGAAGAAGTTGAATCCCTGAATAGACCAATAACAGGTTCTGAAATCAAGGCAATGATAGCCTACCAACCAAAAAAAGTCCAGGACCAGATGGATTCACAGCCGAATTCTACCAGAGGTACAAAGAGGAGCTGGTACCATTCCTTCTGAAATTATTCCAATCAATAGAAAAAGAGGGAATCCTCCCTAACTCATTTTATGAGGCCAGCATCATCCTGATACCAAAGCCTGGCAGAGACACAACAAAAAAAGAGAATTTTAGACCAATATCCCTGATGAACATCGATGCAAAAATCCTCAATAAAATACTGGCAAACCGAATTCAGCAACACGTCAAAAAGCTTATCCACCATGATCAAGTGGGCTTCATCCCTGGGATACAAGGCTGGTTCAACACATGCAAATCAATAAATGTAATCCAGCATATAAACAGAACCAAAGACAAAAACCACATGATTATCTCAATAGATGCAGAAAAGGCCTTTGACAAAATTCAACAGCCCTTCATGCTAAAAACTCTCAATAAAGTAGGTATTGATGGGACGGATCTCAAAATAATAAGAGCTATTTATGACAAACCCACAGCCAATATCATCCTGAATGGGCAAAAACTGGAAGCATTTCCTTTGAAAACTGGCACAAGACAGGGATGCCCTCTCTCACCACTCCTATTCAACATAGTGTTGGAAGTTCTGGCCAGGGCAATTAGGCAGGAGAAAGAAATAAAGGGTATTCAATTAGGAAAAGAGGAAATCAAATTATCCCTGTTTGCAGATGACATGATTGTATATCTAGAAAACCCCATCGTCTCAGCCCAAAATCTCCTTAAGCTGGTAAGCAACTTCAGCAAAGTCTCAGGATACAAAATCAATGTGCAAAAATCACAAGCAGTCCTATACACCAATAACAGACAGAGAGCCAAATCATGAGTGAACTCCCATTCACAATTGCTACAAAGAGAATAAAACACTTAGGAATCCAACTTACAAGGGATGGGAAGAACCTCTTCAAGGAGAGCTACAAACCACTGCTCAACGAAATAAAAGAGGAGACAAAAAATGGAAGAACATTCCATGCTCATGGATAGGAAGAATCAATATTGTGAAAATGGTCATACTGCCCAAGGTAATTTATAGATTCAATGCCATCCCCATCAAGCTACCAATGACTTTCTTCACAGAATTGGAAAAAACTACTTTAAAGTTCATATGGAACCAAAAAAGAGCCCGCATTGCCAAGACAATCCTAAGCCAAAAGAACAAAGCTGGAGGCATCACGCTACCTGACTTCAAACTATACTACAAGGCTACAGTAACCAAAACAGCATGGTACTGGTACCAAAACAGAGATAGGGACCAATGGAACAGAACAGAAGCCTCAGAAATAACATCACACATCTACAACCATCTGATTTTGACAAATCTGACAAATACAAGAAATGGGGAAAGGATTCCCTATTTAATAAATGGTGCTGGGAAAACTGGCTAGCCATATGGAGAAAGCTGAAACTGGATCCCTTCCTTACACCTTATACAAAAATTAATTCAAGATGGATTAAAGACTTAAACGTTAGACCTAAAACCATAAAAACCCTAGAAGAAAACCTAGGCAATACCATTCAGGACATAGGCATGGGCAAGGACTTCATGACTAAAACACCAAAAGCAATGACAACAAAAGCCAAAATTGACAAATGGGATCTAATTAAACTAAAGAGCTTCTGCACAGAAAAGAAACTACCATCAGAGTGAACAGGCAACCTACAGAATGGGAGAAAATTCCTGCAATCTACTCATCTGACAAAGGGCTAATATCCAGAATGTACAGAGAACTTAAACAAATTTACAAGAAAAAATCAAACAACTCCATCAAAAAGTGGGCAAAGGATATGAACAGACACTTTTCAAAAGAAGACATTTATGCAGCCAAAAGACACATGAAAAAATGCTCATCATCCCTGGTCATCAGAGAAATGCAAATCAAAACCACAATGAGATACCATCTCACACCAGTTAGAATGGCAATCATTAAAAAATCAGGTAACAAAGGTGCTGCAGAGGATGTGGAGAAATAGGAATGCTTTTACACTGTTGGTGGGAGCATAAACTAGTTCAACCATTGTGGAAGACAGTGTGGCGATTCCTCAAGGATCTAGAACTAGAAATTCCATTTGACCCAGCAATCCCATTACTGGGTATATACCCAAAGGATTATAAATCATGCTATTATAAAGACACATGCACACATATGATTATTGTGGCACTATTCGTAATAGCAAAGACTTGGAACCAACCCAAATGTCCATCAGTGATAGATTAGATTAAGAAAATGTGGCACATATACACTATGGAATACTATGCAGTCATAAAAGAGGATGAGTTCATGTCCTTTGTAGGGACATGGATGAAGCTGGAAACCATCATTCTCAGCAAACTATCGCAAGGACAGAAAACCAAACACCGCATGTTCTCACTCATAGGTGGGAATTGAACAATGAGAACAGTTGGACACAGGGCGAGGAACACCACACACTGGGGCCTGTCTTGGGGTGGGGGGCAGGGGGAGGGATAGCATTAGGAGAAATACCTAATGTAAATGACGAGTTACTGGGTGCGGCAAACCAACATGGCACATGTATACATATGTAACAAACCTGCACATTGTGCACATGCACCCTAGAACTTAAAGTATAATTTTAAAAAAAGTTGGGGGGAAGAGTCCCAAATAAAAAAAGATGCCATAGAAGGTAAAAAAAAAAAAAAAAAAAAAAAAAAAAGCTTCTACACAGCAAAATAAATAATCAACAAACTAAACAGATTGATTAGCTCAATATTGCAAATGATCAGATAAATGCAAATTAAAACCACCAGCCAGAATGGCTATTATTTAAAAAGTCACAAAATAACAGATGTTGGTGAGAATGTGAAGAAAAGGGAACACTAACACACTGTTAGTGAGAAGGTAAATTAGTACAACCTCTATGGAAAACAGTATGGAGATTTCTCAAACAACTAAAAATAGAAGTACCATTCGATCCAGCAAACCCACTATTGAGTGTCTACCCAAAGGAAAAGCAATCATTTTATCAAAAAGATACCCACAGACATGTTTATCACAGCACTGTTCACCATAGTAAATATATGGAATCAACCTAACTGTTTAAGAACAGATGACTGGATAAAGAAAATGTGGTATATATATACCATGGAATACTACTCAGACATAAAAAAGAACGAAATAATGTCTTTTGCGGCAACATAGATGGAACTGGAGGCCATTATCTTAAGTGAAATAACTCAGAAACAGAAAGCCAAATACTTCAGGTTTTCATTTGTAAGTGGGAGCTAAATAATGTGTACATATGGACATAAAGTGTAGAATAACAGACATTGGAGACTACAAGAGGTGGGAGGTTGGGAGGTGAGCGAGGGATGAGAAATTACTTAATGTATACAATGTACACTATTTGGGTGATGGCTATACTAAAAGCCCAGACTTCACCAGTAGGCAATACATCCATGTATCAAAACTGCATTTGTATCCCCTAAATTTATGTAAATAAAAAAGAATTGAATAAAATGTACAAATATAAAATAAAATAATTTTAAAACGAGGAGCAGAAATCTTGGCAAATATTAGTAATGTCTACTACAGATACATAGATTATTTTTAGATTTTACTTGTAGGCAAAGAGGGAAAAATAAATTGTTATATAGCAAAAATAAAATTAAAATGTTTCCAAGTATTTTCAAGTATCAGAAGTTTTTTCCTACCTCCCTCCCACTTGTTTCTTGTTTCAGTCTCTTGTGACCAAGGAAAAAAGAAATAAAAAATAGACTTCAAACACTTTATTTTAATCCAAGCCATGTCATTAATGGGGGAATGAGAGCTTTATTTAACCTATCATAGGGTTTCTCAACCTCGACATTATTGACATTTTGAGCTGGATCATTCTTGGGCACTGTCCTGTGCATTGCAGCATGTGTTAGCAGCCTTTCTGGCCTCTACCCACCAGATTCCACTCCAGTTGTGAAAAGCAAAAGTGTCTTAAGACATTATCAAATGCTCCTGGCAGAGTGAGAACATTAATCCTGGTTGAGAACCACTTTCCTAAGTTTCGTTTGACCAGTAAATCATCTAAAAGGATGAAGATGATCTAAAACATCAAGTGGCCCATATAGAGGTGGAGTAGACCAAAGATGAAAGAAACACCTTCTCCTAGATCTACCACTTATTTCCCCTGTGACTTTGGGCAAGTTTCTGAACCACTCTTTACCTTATCTATAAAATGAGAATAATGTTACCTAGCTCACAAGCTTATTGTAAGAATTAAATGAGACACTACCTACTATTTTCTCTCTGCTTTAGGAAACTATTCCTATTATATGCCCAGTTCCTATACAGACACAGGGAGTCTATTTCTGAACTTTCTGTTCTCTTCCATTTGTGTCTCTGCATATTTCTGTGAGAGTTCCCCACTGTTTTTATTAACCATTATTATTATTATTAGCCCTCTATTATCCACAGGTGACTTGTCTGGGGAACTCGGCCATTTGGAAAGAGGCTGGAAACTGAGAAGTGAAGAAAAAGGCATGTAGAAGCCCTCCACTAAAGGTCAGATACATTTCTCACCATAAAGCCCCCCAAGGTTATTAAGATGGTTTATAAATTATTTCCTCCTCAGCCCCTACATCGTCTTATGCCTCGCATACAGGTAGACACCCAATAAATGATTGCTGAGAAACGAAATGACCAATTTCAGACATAAGGCAAACAAGATTATCATCATCAGCCTTCTCCACATCACCAAAGAAGTCCCAAATTAGGTAGGATAGGGATAGGGAAGGTGTTAATACAATCAGAACTGGTGTCAAGATGTCAGTAGTAAGAAGTAACAGGTCTGACATTAAAAGAGTAAATTAAAGGGCAGACATTAATTTAAAAATAAAAACTACATGCTCTGGAGAGTAAGCAGCCATAAACACCACAGTAACCCCTTAGCTGCATTACATTGTCAGTGCATGATAACTGACATTCCTAATAATGACGCTGACATTTTGAAAAAAAAAATGCTAATTTCTGTTCAGCATGTCCCATTTAAAAAAAATTCAGGGTAGTGTATAAGGCATTTGAAAAAGATTTCCATCACAGACTTGTAAAATATATGATTTGCAATGCACTTTAGGGATTACCTAATCTAATTGTTTTCTAGATGAAGAAAGTCAGTTCCGGAAAGATGAAGTGCACTTGCCCAAGGTCAGGCACCAGAGAGACAGAAATGGAATAAAGGCCTTAGTTTGCCAACTCCACGGCAACTGCTTTTTCCACTGCTGCACATCTGCACAAACATAAATATGTATTTTAAATTTATTAAGAGTACCAAATTTAATATTTGGCAACTCAACAGGGATAGACTTCAAATATTTGGAATTTCCCTCACTGAGCTATTAATAAACTGGTCCTCATTGAGCCTTTGTATTGCTCAAAAAAATTAGATCTGATGGGTGGGTGTCAAAGGAGTAAGAAAGCATAATGCTTGACTCAGGTGAATTTTTAGAAGGGAGGGTAAGATTTACATGTAAGAAGAAAGAGCTATGCAAAGCAGTAGGGAGAGTGGTGCCCTGGGAATGGAGGGATAGGAAATGGCAACCCATGGCTGCTGGTCAAAGAAGGTACGGGGTGGGGTGGGGCAGATCTCTTGGGCTGGACCCAGAAGCATATCTGAGTTGGACCCAGAAGCATATGTAGGCCTTATTAAAAAAAAAGAGAGAGAGACTCTAGATGTGAAGAACATTAGAAAACACTGGCGGGGGGTTGGGTGGAAGCCTGGATCATATGTTCCAAAACATTCATTCAAACAAACAATTTAATAAGTATGAGTTACTTATGAAGATTGCGGGGGGGGTGTTATAGAAAATATTAAAAATCGAGGCTTCCCTGGAAAATCTAAGTTGAAGGGATGAGAGAATAAGGAAAATGGCCCAAACTACTCTAGAATGGCACTATCTGGTAGAAATATAATGCATGCCACACATATAATTTAAAGTTTTCTAATAAACCCATTAAAAAAGCAAAAAGCAACAGTTGACATTTACTTTAATATTTTAACTAACTCAGTATATCCAAAATGCTATTATTTCAATATGCCATCAATATACAAAAATTATGGAGATGTTTTACATTATTTTACTAGTACCAAGTCTTTGAAATATAATGTGCATGTCACACTTAAGCATATCTCAATTTGGGTACTAAATTTTCAACAGAAGCACTTGATCAGAACTTAGATATGGTAAAATTTGCAACTGAAGAAGTGAATTCACATACTCAAGTTGTTCCAAACACACTTAAAAGTTTTCCAGTAATTGCATCAAATATCAAAAAATCATCTTCCATTAATATTCAAATCCACACCGACAAAACTGCTTCAGCTTTTTAAATTTAAATGCCAATTAACTAATAGTAATTCAAAGTTCCGTTCCCCAGCCCCCCTGGACAAATTTCAAGAGTTGAGTCATACAGGTGGCTAGTGGCTATGCATTAGACAGCTCAGGTCTAGAAGGTGGGTTTTAGGGGTGGAGCAGGGTTGTCCCATGACATAAGGCCCTTGGAACATAGACCCAGAATGCACAGAGGTAGACTCTGTATATGAGCTAGTCCACAAAACAGAGCCACTCTATACTATCCAACACTTGGAGAGGATCAAGATAAAAATAGATTTCTAGAGAGGTTAATACGCAGCAGAACTGAGAAAAAAAAACCAGGGAAACCAATCAACAGTTTATTGTCATAAATAAAATGTGAAGTAATGAGGACTCAAACTGGAGCTGAGAAGGAGAAATGCAGGGGAGCCGAGGATTTGAGAGGCAATTGGATGGAAGAACCGACAAGACTGAAGAAGAGATACGATACAGAAAAAGAGCCCCCAGCTAAAGACCTCAGAGGAACCTGGTTTTTGTTTGATTGGTTGTTTGGGTTTTGTTTTTGTGTTTGTTTATTCTCTATTCTCTTTTCTACACATATTTTATAGGAAAAATTATATAACCAAAGGAGTGAAGTACTGTGAAGATCTGTTTCAAGGAAACCACTGCAAAGAGCACCCCATTCCATATCTGCCTGAATAGGCAATCTATTACACAGCAATGACAAAGTTCTGCCATTTTGGATGTCAAAATATTTCTCAGTTTCATTCATTTGCCTTACAACTACCCTGTTCAGGCCACGTCTTTTACCTGGATTGTTGCAGTAGCATCCTAACACTGCCTGCTTAGTATTGCTCCACCCCAACCCATTCTCCAAATTGTAGCCGGAGTACTCTCTCCAAACACAAATCAGATCATGTCACTTCCTTGTTTAAAACAAGTCAGAGGCTTCCCATTGTCCCCCAAGTGAACCCTTTAACATGATTTTGCAAGACCTTCATGATGCAGCCTTTCCTTCCTTCTCCAGCCTTACATTTCACCATCCCCTGCCTTTCTCACCATTCAACTAACCTACCCATCCCTCTTCCCTAGTCCTATCCTCCTGATTGGTCCTCTCTTCCTGGAAAACACTAATTTCTCTTTCTCTATCTCCATCCCTCTGTCTCTGCCTATGTCTCTCTTCTTCCTCCTTCCCCTTCTCTCTCCAACTCTCACTTCCCAGCCTTTCCCCTTCTTGTTCCTCTGCCTGAAATAATCAATTCTTTACCGGTATGCTTCCTACTTCCTTATGTTACAGTTGAAACCCATGTCATTGCTTTGGTGATCCCCCAAGACTGGGTTAGAGTCATGTCTTATATACTCCCACAACTACTGAACTTTATTGTATTGTAATATCCATTGTATTGGTATTATAATTGTCCATGTCATTTGCTCTTTTTTGTTTTCCAACTAGAAGATAAGCTCATTAAGGACAAAGACTTTGTAAGAGTTTAGCTGAGGAGACATAGAATAAAAATGGGTTACATAAATAAAAAGAATGTAATACAATTTAATATCAAAAGTAACTCTAACTTACTAAATGCAGAGTAGTGGCAATAAATAATTTTGTTAGGGCATCAATCCAATTATACCTAAATTTTACCTTCTTAAAGTTTAAATCTAAAAAAGATAACTGAGAAAGATAGACAGCAATGATCTCAGCTGTCCAGATCTTTATACAAAAATTGTATTTTTATTATTAAAATGCATTTTATTATAGTTATAGATGTTAACATAAGGAAAAGCGGGGGAATGGTATACAGGAACTCTATGCTATTTTTGCAACTCATTGAAAGCAAATCTAAAATGATCCCAAATTTAAAAACTTTTTAAAATGATTTTGGATGCATTCTCTCCTTCTTAGGTATGTAATACCCTTCAAAAAAGGAATTTCATGAAAATGTGAGGGGAAGAGAATGAAAATCTGAATGTTTTCCAAAATAAATATTGATCATGGGTCTCATATATTCTGAATGCCTAAAATATTCTCTTCATTGCATTACTAGACATGTTATGATGAGTTTGGTCTATACAACTTTTTTTTTGCTATAAAGATAAAAGTAAATATAGAAAATTAAGATTTTTTTGCCATAAACTGCTTTGGTTCTCAAAAATGCTTTGATTCTTAAAATTCCATAATGCCTACAATGGCTAAAATACTATTCTTAGTTAAGAAACTGCCATATCAATTTAGTTGAAACACACTATAATTGTATCACAGTTCAGTAGTAGATTATGTGTCTCAATTACAGAAAACCCTTAAGAGAGAGAAAAATCATATGAAAAGTGAAGCCCCATGCTGAGGGTATAAGTCATAAAAGCCAGTTAAGCAGGGAAAAGAGTCTATCTAATTTCATGTTTTAATTATATTTTAAAATATTTGTTCAGAAAATGCCATCCTCTAACAAATTAACCCTCAGTCATACAGCTGACAAATAGTTAAGACATATGACATGACATAGACCCTAACAGAGTAAGACAAAACATTCAATATAATTTATGACATATGTAACCTAGTTATTTAAACAGATGATTATTCTGGTTCTCTTTTAGTCTGCTACAAATTCACAAGGGGCTTTTCTTATCATCTGGGGAGTCCTGTTAAGCCCCAAGAACTGAAGCCAATGGGCATCAAGTGTGTATTCATTCTAAAGTCAGCTGTTAACTTAGTGAGAGGTTGCCAGACTGGTTCAGTAACCACCACCTACCCTCAACTTATTTAGGAGAGACCCAGAGAGACAGAAAAATGAGGAGAGGTGATTTCTCAAAGCGAGAAGAAATAAGAGCATCCTGGCATTTTGTTTTCTTCCTCATAGGGACATTCTCTCCTCCTTCAAGCCAGGTCAAGAGGACAGCAAGAAAATCCTTTGAAGAGACGGGAGAAATCCTTGTCAGAAGGGAAGAAGAGCACCTCACTCTGCAGTTGGTGCTTGCTGAGCTGCACATATTCACAGGTTTGCCCTGTCCCACCAGACTAGAGTGCAAGAGGATTCTTAAGAAGACCTGATAGCAATCATAGACCTTTAAGGAGCGCCAAGACTAGTGCCAGACTGTCCTTTGGAGAGGTCTGAGAGCTGCACCCTGAGAGCTGGGAGAGAAGGAAGCAGGGCAAGCAACTGTACTTCCTGAGATTCAGGGGCACAAGGGTGACAGGTTTCTCTGTAGGCCAAATAGATGCTGTGGGAGGCAGGTAGCCAACTCTGCTTGATTGCCTGATCCTCCACTGATGCCGTGGGGGAAAATGGAACAGGGCTGGGGTAGCCTTCACATTATCACTGTAAGGGATTAAACACTTGAATGTTAATTTCATTTTGGCTTGTGGTCTTAATCAACTGCCCTGACAACTGGCAGCTCAGCTCTCTCTAGCTTGCCTGAGCTCCTGACAGAAACTGAGGCCAATGGAGGTTAAGGAACTGGCCTAGTATTCCTAACTAGTAAGTGGTGCATCCTAGATTTGAACACTGCCCATTTTCTAAAAAGTAGTCTTTACTTTCTAAGAATAATATACATGATTATTAGCGAAGAGTAATTAAACTCACAAGATTGAGCCCTTTCAAGCAGAGTTCACAAAATGGTCAACTTCAGCAGAAGACTTGTTACTCATTGCAAATAATACAAAGAGTTCTGGTATTAATTTCCAATCTGACTTCTCCTGAAGCCACGTATGTGGTTAAGGGAAATAACTTTCTTCTGGTTCTACAAACCCTAGAAAATTCCTATTAACTTTATTTCTAGATTTGCTTCCCTCTAATGGTTCTGAAAAATGTTCGTTGCTTTTTACCTGAAAAGAATTCTCTCACTAATCTGAACCATGGTAGTTTCTTATTTTGAACATGGGAATCACATTATATTTGGTGTTAACTTTATACCTGATATATTCAGTAGTTTCAGACATATAGCCTGAAAAATGATTCTACTCTGCAGATTAATATCGCTATGCTAGTTTGCTTTGGGTTAATGTTTGCATGCTATATTTTTTGCCTACCCTTTTACTTTTTTTTTTTTTTTTTTTTTTTGAGACGAGTTTCGCTCTTGTTGCCCAGGCTGGAGTGCAGTGGTGCAATCTTGGCTCACCACAACCTCTACCTTCCAGCTTCAAGCGATTCTCCTGCCTCAGCCTCCCAAGTAGCTGGGACTACAGGCACGCACAACCACACCCAGCTAATTTTTGTATTTTTGGTAGAGATGGGGTTTCACCATGCTGGCCAGGATGGTCTCGATCCCTTGACCTCATGATCCACCCGCCCCGGCCTCCCAAAGTGCTGGGATTACAGGCGTGAGCCACCATGCCCAGCTACCCTTTTACTTTTTACCTTTCTGTATCTTACTCTTTAAAGTATGTCTCTTGAATGCAGCACAGACACATGAAGAAATGCACAAATAAAACCAACAAATTGTTTCTTTTACCTGGAATGTTCAGTCCCTTTTCATTTAATGTAATTACTGATATAGCTGAACTTACACCGACCATCTTACTATTTGTTTTCTATTTGGCCTATCTAGTTCCTTATTTCCTCTTTACTTGCCTTCTTTTCAACTAATTATATTTTTTCTACTTTTTCCTTACATTGATGTTTTGTTAATAATTATTTGCTAAGGTAAATTTACTAAAACAAAATGCACAGATTTTTAAGATATAGTTTGATAATTTTTGACAAATGTACACATTCGGGTAACCACCACCCCAATCAAGATACAGAACATTTCTATCATTCCAGAAAGTTTCCATGACCCCTTCTAGTTAACACCTCCCCCAGTCACAGATTTGTTCTAGAACTTCATATAAATGGATGTCATGCTGGACCCCTACACACTCCAATAAGGAGAGCACCAGGTTTGAGAGGCCAAAGAAGAGACCCAGAGCTAGCAAATGAGCCATAGGGTTTTTTGAGGCAAACTTACATACAGGGTGGTCCAGTGGCAGCAGACTGGACAGGAGAACTGCCACTGCCTACAGAAAGCATGCAGTTTATATAGTGTTTTCACTTAACACCCTCCCCCTAACAACCCTTGCCCAACAACCTTCATTTAATCCAAAATAAAGGTTTTCAAACCCTTGTGCACCCACTTCCACAGGACAGGGGCTGGAGGCTCAGATGTTCCTCATAGATAAGAAATGAATCTTTGGGTTGGCCACACTGGGACCTCCAAACACACATTTGGGTTTATCTGCCATACAGAGCCGTTCTGGGGGTATGCTTAAGTTATTGCTGACAGGTGCATCCATCATACACAAGTATGTCTACCATACAATGGAAACATAAAGTATTTACTCTTTTACGGGTTTTTTTACACATTATGTTTATGAGATTAATCCATGTCTTTGTTCTGTTTTATTTCTAACTAGTATTCCATGGTAGGAATATAAATTCCACAACTTATTTATTCTGCTATTAAAGGACACTTAGGTTGTTTCCTCCAGAGGCTATTACAAATAAAACTATCACAAACATTAGTGTACAGGTGTTTCTGTGGACAATAATTTCATTTATTTTAAGTAACTACTTAGGAGTGCTAAGTCACAGAAGTTTCTATTAACTTTTGGTGTTTGACTTATAGATCACAAAACACATATTTGGCTTATTACATCATAATACAAATTATTTTTTCATTTTCCTGATACTTCTAGAACGTAGTAACTTAAAATCTATTTGCTGTCCTAAATTCTTTTTGAGTGTTGTTATGCATTTTAGTTCTGCAAATAAAGACATGGCAATTATTGTCTTGTACAGAAATTATTTATATTTACATACTACATATATTTTCATGTGTTGTTCATTACCTCCTACATTTCCATGTTCTGTCCAGTATCATTTTGTTCCTAATATTTCTTGTAGAGGAGGACTGCTGGAAAGGAATTCCCTTGGTCTTTGTCTGAAAATGTCTTTATCTTTATTTTTGAAGCAAATTTTTGCTAGGCATAGAATTCTAGGCTATTTTTTTTATAAGCAGTTTTAAAGATATTAATTCCACTGCATTTGGGATTTGTTTCTGACAAGACATCAGCTGTCAGTTACATTGTTACTTCTTTGAAGGCAATCTTCTCTAACCACTTTAAGATCTTCTCAATGACTTTGCCTTTGTTTATCTGATTTTCCATCAAGTGCGTAAGTGTGGTTTCTTCTTTTTTTTCCTACTTGAGTTTTGTGAACTTGAGTCTCTGGGTTGATGTCGTTCATCAGTTTTAAACAAATTGTCGGTTATTACCTTTTCAAATAATGCTTTAGCCTTATTCTCTTTCTCCTTTTCCTCTGGGGCTTCAATTGTGTGTATTTCTCACATGTCTATTATATGCTAATCTTTTTCCCACTTTGTTTTCCCTCTCTGTGTTTCTGTTTAAGTATATTGATCTATATCTCAGTTTACTAATTCTGGATTCTGCTATGTGCCCTCTCCAGCTAAACTCATTCATTGTTTTTAATTTTAGATATTGCATTTTTTAGTTCCAAACTTTCTGATTATTATTTAAACATTCTGATTGTTTTCAGTTTTCCATCTTTTCATCTTTTGTCCTCTCCTCTATTTTGAACATATCATTTAACATATTATAATTATCTGCTAACATTAATATCTGTCATATCTGTGGATCTGCATTTTTCTCTTGATTTTCATTGTCTTTCATCTTTACACATCTAGATATTATTATATTGTGTGCCAGGCACTGTATATAGAAGAACCATAGATGTTCCAGATAATTTTATCTTCCACCAGAGAAGATTTCCCTTTTACTCCATTAGGCAATAAGAGTGAGTGGTCAATCAACTCAATCCAATCAGAATTTGTGCTTAATCAGAAATATCCTGCAAGTTTAGTAAGATTCAAGCTATCTCTGGTATGTTCATCTTCCTAAATCCTGAAGGGTATACATTGCCTTAGCCCTGGAAGTTAATAGAGACAGTTCTGTCCTTCAAAAGTTTTCAGCTTAGCTCTTTAGCCTCCTACTTCATTCAGTTTCAAAACTTGGCAAATGTCTTGAAAGGGAAACCAGCCACGTGTTTTAAGTAGAGCTCCTCCCTGGCAGCACTGTACAATTTAAAGAAATTTCAATCTGCCTTTTAGAAGTTTTGGGGCTAGCTCTCCCATTTCTTGTGTAACCACAGAACTATGAAAATATTCCAAAATGAAAATTGTTTGTGCATTTAAGTCTCCTCGATATTTTAATTTGTCATGACAGCACCATATGGCTGCTAAAAGGTTGCTGACTTCTGTCCCCAAGCAGAAGCCCTTTCCTTGGACTAAGCCTGATTCACAGCCTGTCCCTAGAGAAACAAAGAGTGTACCGTTATTAAGTTACTTTGGAATAATTCTCCCTTTTCTGTAATTTTAGCTCATCTAGACCTTATTTCCACAGCTCTCCGTTGCCTTTAAGATGATCTCTGTAATGTATCCAGTTTTGTCTAGTGGGAGAGTATGCCTGTAGCAATCTATTTTATTTCACTCTTAAGTGAAAGTCATTTTTTCAATGTAATTTTAATCTGCATTTCACTTGAGTGAAGTTGCACATGTTAAGAGTTCACTTGCATTTCTTTTTCTGTTAACTATTTTTAAGTTTCCTTGCCGCTTTTTCTATTGACTCTTTTCCTTTATCATTTTCAAGACATTTGCTCTGTATTATCAAGATTAGTTCTCTGAGACAGGAGTCACAAATAACGTTTTTCCAGTGTGTATCTTGTCTTCTGACTTATGTTGTTGTTTTTTAATTGAAGATGTTTTGACTTTCTGTATGTGACTGAATTTCATGGCTTCTGACTTTTGCGACATATATTGATAAGTCTTCCCTACTCTAAGTTAGTAAGAAAATTATCCCTTGCTCTCATCTAATATTTCTTTTTTACATTTGAAATCTTGTTCTATTTCAAATTGATCATGCTGATAGGCACATCCTTTCCTTTCTCCCCAGATGGCTACTTAGATTTCCTAAGATCATCTTTTCCTCACTAAAGTGGAATGTCATCATTATCATATGCTAAATTCTCATGTGTATTTGATCCTATTTCTGAACTTTCTATTCTATTGTAGCAGGTGTCTATTTGCACACTAGAAACAAACTTTTATTGATACTATATATTTTAATATCCAGCACAGTGGATCTCTATTCCCCACATGCTTTTCTTTTTCAGAGTTTTCATAGCTTCTGGCTTGCAAATTTTTCCACAGAATTTTAGAATCAGCTTGATTTGTGCCTTAGACAGCTTATTGGTATTTTTATCAGGAGTGGGTTAAATCTATAAACTAACATAGAGAGAACTGACAGTGATGTTTAGTTTTCCTATCCAAGAATATGATATATATTACTATTTTAAAGCCATTTTTTGAAATCTTTTAGTATTATTTAAATGGCTTTTTTCATTCAGATCTTACACATTTCTTGTGATTAGTACATTTTAGTTGTTAATGTAATTATATTTGCTTTCTTATATAGTCTCATTTTGAAGACAATAGGTTGGAATGAACTTTTCAATACCTGAAAATGAGATTGCTCTTCAGTACCTAAAAGTACCAAAGAAGCCATAGTGATGAACCAGAATTACTATCTGAGGGTAAAGAACGAAGGCTGCTCTCATTGAGGTCAGCCCATTTAATACAAATTGTTTTCACAAAGTGGGATAGATTTATTGAAGGAATTCAAACTATTCTTCCAAAATCCTCTATATAATTAATCCAAAATAAAAACCTGTGAGTACTCCTTGACTACTGCTGCTCCTTCCACTGACCATCTCATGGTTTTTAACTAATGATGAGCACCAAAATCACACTTGTAGCTTTAAAAAATACATATAGCTAGGCCTTACTCTTGATGATTCTAGTTCAGATATAAAGCAAGTCTAGGCATATATAGGAACACCTCCAAGACATTCTGGGTTCGGTTCTAAACCACCATAACAAAACAAATATTTCAATAAAGTGAGCCACATATTTTTTTGGTTTCCCAGTACATATGAAAGTTATGTTTAAATGTTTAAATTATACTTTAGTCTACTAAGTGTGTAACAGCATTATGTCTAAAAACCATAATATATATATATACATTAATTTAAAAAGACTTTATTCCTAAAAAAGGCTAACCATCACCTGGGCCTTCAGCAAGTTGTAATTTTTTTTGCTAGTCAAGGATCTTGCCGTGATGTTGATGGCTGTTGACTGATCAGGGTGGTGGTTGCTTAATGTTGAGGTGGCTGTGGCAATTTCTTAAAATAAGACAACAATGAAGTTTGCCATGTTGAATGGCTCTTCCTTTCAGGAAAGATTTCTCTGTAGCATGTAATGCCATTTCATTGCATTTTACCCACAGTAGAACTTCTTTCAAAATTGGAGTCAATCCTCTCAACCCCTGCTGCTGCTTTATCAACTAAGTTTATGTACTAAGTCCTTTGCTGTCATTTCCATAATGTTTACAGCACCTTCACCAAGAGTAGATTCCATCTCAAGAAACTACTTGCTTTGCTTATCCATAAGAAACAACCCCTCATCCATTCAAGGTTGATCACGAGATTGCAGCAATTCAGTCACATCTTTAGGCTTCACTTCTAGTGCTAGTTCTTTTGCTATTTCCACCACATCTGCAGTTACTTCCTCCACCAAGTCTTCAATCTCTTAAAGTCATCCATGAGGGCTGGAGTCAACTTTTCCCAAACTTCTGTTAAAGTTTATTTTTTTGTTGTTGTTGTTGTTAAGACGGTCTCTGTCACCCAGACTGGAAGTGCAATCACAGTGAGCAATCACAGTGAGCAATCACAGCTCACTGCAGCCCTGTCCTCCCAGGCTCAAGAGATCCTCCCACCTCAGCCTCTTGAGTAGCTGGGACCACAGATGTGCACCATCATACCTGCCTATTTTTATATTTTGTAGATACAGGGTCTCCCTATGTTGTCCAGGCTGGTCTCAAACTCCTGGACCCAAGGTATTCCTCCTGCCCTGGCCTCCCAAAGTGTTGGGATTACAGGTGTGAGCTACCATACCCAGCTGAATGTTGACATTTTGACCTCCTCCCATGAATCACAAATGTTCTTAATGGCATCTAGAATGTTGAATTATTTCCAGATGATATTCAATTTACTTTACCCAGATCCATTAGAGGAATCATTATCTATGGCAGCTATAGCCTTACCAGATGTATTTGGGTATCCAGGAACATTGTCAATGAGCAGTAATATTTTGCCAGAAATCTTTTTGTTCTGAGCAGTAGGTCTCAACAGTGGGCTTAAAATATTCAGTAAACCATGTTGTAAGGAGATGTGCTGTCACCCAGGCTTGTGGATTCATTTATAGAGCACAGGAAGAATAGGTTTAGCATAATTCTTAACGGTCCTAGGATTTTCAGAATGGTAAATAAGCATTGTCTTTAAGTCATCAGCTGCATTACTCCCTACCAAGAGAGTCAGCCTGTCCTTTGAAGTTTTGAAGCCAGGCATTGACTTCTCTCTAGCTATGAAAGTCCTAGATAACATCTTCTTCCTGTAGAAGACTGTTTTGTCTACATTAAAAATCTGAAGTTTAGTATAGCTACCTTTATTTGTGACCTTAGATCTTCCGGATAACTTGCTGCAGCTTCTATATCAGTACTTGCTGCTTCACCTCACACTTTTGTGTTATGGAGACGGTTTCTTTCCTCAAACCTCATGAACCAACCTTTTCTATCTTCCAGCTTTTCTTCCAACTCCCTCACCTCTCTCAGCTCTCACAGAATTGAAGAGAGTTAGAGACTGTTCTGGATTAGGCTTTGGCTTAGGGGAATACTGTAATAGAAGAATGTTGATCTAACCAAATCACTCAAGCATTCTCCATACCAAAGATAAGGACGTCTTGCTTTCTTAGTATGTTCACTGAAGTAGCACTTTTAATTTCAAGAACGTTTCCCTTGCATTCATGGGTTGGCTAACTGTTGCAAGAAGCCTAGCTTTTATCTTATCTTGGCTTCCAACTGCCTTCCTCACTAAGCTTAATCACTTCCAGCTTCTGATTTCAAGTGAGAGACATGCAACTCTTCCTTTCACCTGAATACTCAAGAGGCCACTGTAGGCCTCACTTCAATATTGTTGTGTATCAGGGAATAGGAATGTCTGATGAGAGGGAGAGAAACAGGGTAACGGCCGGTAGGTAGAGTAGTCAGAACACACACGTTGATCAATTAAGTTTGCCGTCTTATATGGGTGTGGTTTGTGGCACACCAGAACAATTACAATAGTAGTGTCAAAGATCACTGATCACAGATCACCATAACAGACGTACTAATAATGAACAAGTTTGAAATATTGCAGGAATTACCAAAATATGACACAGAGACACAACATGAGCACCTTATGTCAGAAAAATGGTGCTGGTAGACTTGTCTGATACAGGGTTGTGGAGCTTTCAATTTGTAAAAAATGTAATATATGTGAAGCACAAAAAAACAAGGTATGCTGGTTATATGCATGTCTTTGTGTACATGTACATGCACACATATTTAGCTCCAGTGATTCTGGTTCCCCACCCTTTAAGAATCATTAATAAAAGAAAAACTAAGTCCAACTGACAATATATCCTAAATATCTGTGCAATACACTTCATCCTTACCTTTGCAAATTTAAATCAATACTTCATCACCTCACATCTAGACCACTCTAGCAATATCCTCATTCCAGAATCTACTTTGCCTCTTACTGTCCTGCCTCCAAACAGCTGACATGGTCACCTATGTAAAACAAAAAGCTGACCATGCCACGTGCCGACATAAATTCCTTCAAAATTCCCCATGTGCGGTGCCTAAATATTGATCCGCTGACGAATGCCCATCCATACCTTTCCACTAGTGTGTTGCACAATGAGACTGAGAAAAATAAAGACAATGTGATTTTTCCATGAAACCAAATGTATTCACTTTAAATTATCTGTATTCTATGATTACACATTTAGTATCACTATATTCTTTGTTTTATGAAATCATGGTGGCAGGGGTAGCATTGTTTAATGTCCTGACCTGGCAAAACAAAAAGGTTGTGAACTTTATGTTAGTCTCCAGTGTTGAAAATGACACTTGCCAATGTGATCAAAAATTCTGGGAACCACTGACTGCAGAATGAAGTACAAGCTCCCTAATGGACTCTCATCTCTGACACAAAGACTAGCCCCTTACTTTCTTAAAACCATAATACATTTCATTCATTCATGTTTTCTTGAAAAAATTACACTAATATTAGTTTATCACCCACTATGTGCAAAGCATTATGTTAGATGGGATACAAAGATGATCAAGACAGAAAATGGGCTCTGCCTAAAAGGAAGTTAGAGTACTAGGGCTTTTACATTTTGGAGTCAACAAGCCATGATTTCAAATTGGTGTTAACTATATGACCTCTCTATAATTATTATTAGCTGTTAAATTATACCTGTGAACACTGCAAAGAAATGAATCAAGAGCTAAGAGGTGAGAAATGAATGGGTATAAAACTAGGTGAATGGGAAAGTAGGATTGAAGAGAAAGCAGTATAAGCAATGGAAACTGCCTGTCCAGAGTTTGAGGTAGGAGGCAAATTGCTGGTGCTTGAACTGAAAGGATGTCAGAGACTACAGCCCACAGAGATGGGGAACAGAATCTTAGCTAGACTCATGAGGTAGGTTAGATGACACCATACCTTGCTTGCCACATAGGGAATTTGATCTTCATTCTAAAAGTAATGGGAAGTCATTGAATGAACACTGAAACAGTGGAAAGATGATGAATAGTTTTTCAGCGGTGGATGATCAGACTTGTACTTTGACAAGACAACTGTGGCTGCAGTCTGTAGAACAAGACTGGAAGGAAGCAAGAGTAAAAACAAGGAGACAAGTTGGGAAGCTGCTGAAACAGTACAGGTTAGAAATAATGGTAGCATGAAATAGGGAGTAGCAATGAAGATGAGGAAAACTCAAAAAAAAATAAAAGATATTTAGGAGAACCGACTGACCACTAACAATCATGTTTATAGTCCCCTGGAAACATGATGGTGTTTCATTTTTTTGTTGCCTTTAGAATGACCTACCCTCCTTCTTCCAACATACCCTTGATTTTCTAATTTCTACAAGTAACGAATGTTGTACTAGTTTTCTAGGGCTACTGTAATCAAATACCAAAAACTGGGTGGCTTAAAACAACAGAAATTTATTGTTCCTCAGTTCTGGAGGCTAAAAGTCTGAAATCAAGGTGTTGGCAGAGCCAGGCTCCCTCTGAAACCTTTCTTACCTCTTCCTACCTTCTGGAGATTTGCAGGCAATATTTGGCTTGCAGCTACATAACTCCAGTCCCTGCCTTGTCATGAGCATTTTCCCTGTGTCTCTGTATTAACATGGCCATCTTCTTAAAAGGACACCGTGAGTCACTGGAATGCAGCCCACCCTCCTCCAGTATGACCTCATCTCAACCACATCTGCAACAACCCTATTTCTAAACAAGGCCACATTCTTAAGTACCAGGAGTTAGAACCTCAGCATATCTTTTTGGGGGGACATAATTCAACCCATAAATAAATGCCTACACAAAAAACTGTAGTAGTAGCAAACAGTAAAATGTGAAGTCTCCCTCTCTATCTTCAAGCCTAAGCCAATTAATACAGGGTATTCAACTGGCCACAGATATTAGTTCAGGATTGAATGTGTGAATGAACGTGGGGCAGTAAGACATGAGGGAAGATTTTCCTTTGGAAAAGAAGGTTCCTCACTCTTCCATAAAGCTCTCTTCTGGATGGAGTGGTGTGCAGATGTGTATCCTGGAAGTGTTTCAGCCCTTCCATAACATGTGGGGGGCCAACTTTAGGAGGAAGCTGACAATCTCCTTAATATCCTGCTAAGCTGCTGAATCAAACTGACTCAAGCTTGAATGCTTTCCACTGGTTACAACAACCATTATATGTCTTTCATGTGTAAATTTGTTTTGAGTTGGGTTTTCTTTTAGTGTAAGTCTTAATGAATAAAGGATATTAGGCACTGTACAATCATCATCTTCCCATTGCTTCTGCATTCAGAGTAATTTCTCATTTAGGAATTAAAGAAAACATATCCTTCCTTCCACAAAGATTATTTACATAAGACATGAACAATAACCTAAATGGTAAAATGTAAAAAAAAGAAAAAGATTAAGTTCATGTATCTTTTCATTTTCCTTTCATCACCAAAGATGCTGGAACACAGATAATGCAGGGAAATACTTTTGTACAAAATTTCTATCAATGAAAGCACAACACCAGCAAAGACGGATTACCTTGTATTTATCCATTGAAAGAACACATTGGATGGTGAGGACTTTTTGGAATGACAACAAAGCTCTATTTGAATACTTGAATTTTCCCCAAAACAAAAGCCCTGACTTTGATGAGGGTTACTTATTACCTTGAGTCTCAAAGTGTGGCCCATGAACCAGCAGAATCTGCATCGACTGTGAGCTTGTTAGAAATGCAGTCTCAGGCCCCACTCTAGACTTACTGAATCACAAAGTAGAGTTCAACAAGATCTCCAGGTGATAGTATGCATGTTAAAGTTTGAGACGCACTAGCATATTACATTGTTAAGACAATGATGCTACTAAAAATGAAAAATCTGTGAAGCCCTGTGCCCTGAAATGGTCAAGCTGATTGTACAGCAGTGGCTCTTAACCCTGGCTGTATATTAGAATCACCTGGGGAGGCTGGGCGTGGTGGTTCACACCTGCAATCTCAGCTAAAGTCCCAAACTTTGGAAGGCCAAAGTGGGCACGTCGCTTGAGCCTAGGAGTTCCAGACCAGCCTGGGCAGCATGGTGAAATCCCGTCTCTTAAAAAAAATAAAAATAAAAACCACTATTTATATATGTACACACAAAAATTAGCTGGGTGTGGTGGTGCGCACCTGTGGTTCCAGCTACTCGGGGGTGCTGAGGTGGGAGGATCACTTGTGCCTGGGAGGTAGAGGCTGCAGTGAGCCGAGATTGTGCCAGTGCACTCCAGCCTGGGAAACAGAGTGAGACCCTGTCTCAAACAAAAACAAAAACAACAACAAAAAAATCACCTGGGGAGCTTTTAAACTGATGCCAAGGCTCAAGGCAAAACCCCCCTAAACCATATGGATCAAAATCTTTCTTTGAGGTGGGGCTTAAGATCAGAAAAACATTTTAAGAAGGCCTTGGGTGATTCTTTTTTTTTTCTTTATTAAAATACTGAGTTTTATTTCACATGTATATTTCTGTCTCCCCACCATTTCCATGTCTGACCACCGCTACTACTATGTCATATCATAACATTCCATACATACTTAAAACCAAGCAAAGGGTGGAGTTCCATCTTTAAAAACTAAACAGACATGTTGGACAACACATTCTTGGCAATGGAACCTGGACAACATTTATCAAACACGGAAGAGAAAGTTCTCACTCTGCATTATAAAAAGGACAGCCAGATATCAACTGTTATGGAAATGAAATAAGATGGAAAATTTTTAATAAATTGTTTAAACTATTTTCTTAAAGAGACTTCCTCCACTGCCAGAGATCTTGAATAGCCTCCTGGTCAGTCACCCAGAAGCAATTCTTCACATAACTGATGAACTTGGCTTCCACTTTGGGAAGAGAACCACCTTTTTCTATGCTTGCTTGCATTTTTGCTTTAACGTCTTCTACAGAACTAGGTCCCTTTGGTGTTTTAGGAGTTTTTTCCTGTTTTTTGGAGGATTCTTGTCCTTTTGATCTTGGTGTTGATGATGGTTTTGAGTCTTTTCCATTCTGATTTGACTTCTGTGCATTTTTGGCTGTAGTATCTTGTATAGATTTCTTCACTGGCGCTTTTTCTTCAGTTTCCTCATCAACAAAATCATCATCATCATCATCTTCATCAGCAGCAAGTTTTACTTTTTTCTGTGGAAACTTGCTACCACTTCCAGGGACCAACTGCTTTCCAGATATACTTAAGAGTTTCACATCCTCCTCCTCTTCATCTTCTGACTCTGCATCTTCCTCCACAGCTACTAAGTGCTGTCCACTAATATGCACCGGCCCTGAACCACACTTCAACCATAAGAGCGCTGGTGGTGTTATTTCAAAGCCCCCAAGGGAAAGCTTTGGCTGTACAGACATTTTCAAAGTTGCCAGTGTTACTTTAATTGGACTGCCTTTGTAATTCATTGCCTCTTCTTCAACAATGTGCAATTCATCCTTTGCACCAGTCCCTAAACTGACCGTTCTTAAAGATAACTGGTGCTCATTTTCATCATTATCCACCTTAAAGTGATCATCTTTATTGGCCTTTAGTTCACAACCGAAAAGATAGTTCTGGGGCCTCAGGGGGCTCATGTCCATGCCCATCGAATCTTCCATCAGGTGGCTACATGCACTTAGGTGGGAGAGAAGGTGGACAGAGATAAACGACCCCAGCTCAAGAGAACAGCCGCGCAGGACAGAATCACACCTGGGCGGGTGATTCTTATATACAACTGTGGCTGAGAATTATTAGTGTAGAGCAGCAGTTCTCAAACTTGAGTGTGTATCAGAATAACCTAGAGGGCTTGTTAAGATACAGATTACCATGCACAACTCTCAATTTCTGATTTAGCAGGTCTCAGGTAGGGCCCAAGAATTAGCATTTCTAATAAATTCTCAGAGGTTACTGATGCTGTTCCTCCAGGACCACACTTTGAGAACCACTGATGTAGAGCAAAAAAAGTGACTGAACTGGAAACTCAAAAGACTGCCCAGGGTCTCTCAAAGGCAAAACAATTCATTACCTCACACCCATTAGGATGGCCACTATCAAAAGAACAGAAAATAACAAGTGTTAGGAAGGATGCAGAGAAATTGGAATCCTTGTACACTGTTGGTGGGAATGTAAAATAGTGTGGTTATTATTAAAAATAGTACAGAGGTTTCTCAAAAAATTGAAAATAAAATTACCATATGATCTAGCAATCTCACTTCTGTGAATATATCCAAAAGAACTGAAAATAGGATCTCAAAGAATTATTTGCACACCCACGTTTATTGCAGTATTATTCACAACAGCGAAGAAGTGGAAGCAATCTAGATGTCTAACAGATGGACAGATAAACAAAATGTGATATATGTATACAATGGAATACTATGCAGCTTTAAACAGAAGGAAATAGTGTCACAAGCTATGACACGAATGAACCTCAAGGACATTATGCTAAGTAAAATAAGCCATGTACAAAAATATAAATACTCTATGATTCCACTCACATCAAGTATCTAAAGAAGTCAAAATCATAGAAAGTAGAAAGTGGTTGCCAAGAGCTGGTGGAAGAGAGAGAGGAAATTAATGCTCAATGGGTATAGAGTTTCAGTTTTGCAAGATGAAAAAGTTCTAGAGATCTGCTTTACAACAACATGAATATATTTAACACTATTGAACTGTATGCTTAAAAATTGTTAGGATGATAAATGTAATGTTTTTTCAACTACAACAAATAAATAGGCAAAATAATTGAGGTAATCAATTTTCAAAAGTTATTTGCTTTAATGTACATGCATATGTTATTTAAATTTTTACAATAAATCTTATTTCTAAAAAGCTTTAAATATAATTATTTTATGGTTCCCCAATAAAATAAACCAATTTTTCAACCAAGAAATACTTCAAAATCATGATTTAAATATTTTAGACCCCTTTTTGCTATTCAAAGTGCTTTGGTTTGAACTTTTTTCTTTGTGTAGACATTTTTCTCTGAGATTCTCTCTGAATGATGAGGTAAAACACCATTATATTAAAATACAACTTTAATCTTACAACCGCCCCCAACGTGAAATCCTTAGCTTTTGTCAGAACCCCAAAGAGTCCTCTTATCCAAAATTAAGAACTCCTGCTCTCAGAGGGTATCCCTACTGGGTATAGTGCCCTATAAGGGTGTTCCCATGGAACTTCAGTAAAACTTTGTATTAATTACCTCAATGTCACCTACAACTCTCTGCCACTGTCTCTTCCATTAAGAGCAAGCTTTCTGAAAACAAAGAAGAGTCCTAAATTTATCTGGCACCTAGATGTGCATGAGAATGTGTTCAATGAAACCTCTATAGACACATGATTGAATAAAAGATCTCTATATTCCCTTCTACTTTGTACACTATTGATAATTTGCAAGAGATGAAATGTTTTCTATAGGCATATCATTTGGAATGATTAGATCAGGCAAAGGGTACAAATAGAAAACAGAATTCTACCTCCTTTTCTTCTCAAGTGCTGTAGTACTCATAGAGAATAAAGATGTAAGTTTTCCTGGCTAGACACCTTGCACCTTTCCCTGGAATCCCAAGCCCTCAACCGCAGTGATCACCAGCCACTGACAAACACTTCAGAGATTCTCAGGGCCTAGACATGCCTCAAAGAGAAACTACATAAAGGGCTATTTAGAGAACTGACACTTTCATTTTAAAAGTCCCCAAAACATGAACCAGCAATGGTAATGCAATAATTCTGGAGACTGGTGGTTCTAACAAAGACAACTGAGAGGAAATAGGGAACAGACACACAGGTATTTAGACATAATTGGAGGGAAGTAGTCAAGAGATAAAACTCAGCTGGGGCCATCAACCAACTCTAATAACTTGCTCATTACAGGATTTAGGATGATGTGGCCCACATTCTCCCTGACAATTCAATTACATTAACAGATTTATACTTTTATAGAATTGTGTATTACGTGCAACTTTCCCTTTTCAACAATAAATGCATTTTGGTAATATAAAACTGTCAAGACATTATAGTGTTTTATTACAAACTGACTTTATACACAGAATAGCATAGTGGTGAAAGAGCAAAGGTTCTGTAGCTGGACTGGATGATTAGAATCCTGGCTCTGTTCCTTACCAGCTATGTGACTTTGGATATATTATTTAACCTGTCTCAGTTTCTTTATCGATAAACAGAGTTAGTTAATAGTATACATCTTATAACATCATTGCCTAATATAACTGTCTGTGATTTTGGAAATGTTCTCTGCAGTGATCAAATGGTGGCCACTAGCCTTATGTGACTACCGAACAGCTTAAATGTGACTAGGATCAACTAAGGAACTAAATGTATAACCTTATTCTATTTTAATTGATTTAAACATAAATAGTCCTATATGACTCATAGCTACTATCCTGGGAAGCACAGTTTTATAGGGTTGTAAGGATCACATGGGCTACACATTCAGATCAGTGTCTGGCACACAATAATCAATAAATATTCACTATTGATATTATCCACCATGCCATAGAAAATTGGTATGCAAGTGTGGGCTATAATTTTCTTTAACACTTTTCCTAAATCTTGTGGATAATTCTTTTTCCTACTATTTATATTTACTGGCTAATTCCCCTTCCGGCTGGCACTGGCTTCAGGAAACACCTGACTAGCCTGCACACCAAGCCCTACCCACCATTCCTGGGCATAACGCATGCGCTGCATGCTGAGTTTTTCTTAAGATTTTGCAGACTATTAAGAACACATTTGGTCCTGGTCTCCTTCAGATTCTACCACCACCATCACCCCCGACCCCCATCACACCCCCAATGTTTTTACTACTTTTACCAGAATCTTTCAAGTATTAAAGCATATTGATTTCCTATTGGGATAATTTGTAAGATGATTTGATTATTGTACTTGACATAACCAAATTACTCAGTTATTCTAAATCTTAAAACATCTCATCAGGCTCACAAAAAAACCTATGAAAATTATCATCACTTTGTTTTTTAATGAGGTTAGAATGAAGTTAGAAAGGTTGTCTTTTGATTCCTAGTATATACTAAAAGGCAACCACTCATGTTTTAGTACATATGTTATCATTGAAAAGGTTATAAGCTCTAATTAATAATAATGTGCATCTCTTTTTATATAGCAATACTATTGTATTTCCTAAACAGTCCCATGACATTAAATCAGTTGTTTCTAGCAGAAAGAGTCCTAGAACAATACAAATTGATAAAGATTTCCTTCTCTTCCTACTGGAGAGGATACAGCTGAGAATATGAGAATGGCTGTCAGGAGAAATGAGAACTGAGGCTGGGCACAGTGGCTCATGCCTGTAATCCCGGCACTTTGGGAGGAGGTCGAGGAGGGCAGATCACCTGAGGTCAGGAGTTCAAGATGAGCCTGGCCAACATGGTGAAATCCCATCTCTACTAAAAATACAAAACTTAGGCGGCCATGGTGACATGCACCTGTAGTCCCAGCTACTTGGGAAGCTAAGGCAGGAGAATCACTTGAACCCAGAAAGCAGAGGCTGCAGTGAGCTGAGATCACGCCACTGCACTCTAGCCTGGGCGACAGAGTAAGACCCTGTCTCAAAAACAAAAACAATAACAACAACAAAAACGGAAAGAAAGAAAGAAATGAGAACTGAAAGTCTGAATTCAGATATCTAAGAAACACACTAGACAGATATGGCCCTTAAATTTTAATTTTATATTCTAAAATATGAAATACTGAGAAACAAGTTAAATAATCTGACATATCCCTCTACCCAATGAGGAAGGCATAATAAATCAACTGGCCTCATGTAATACCAGAGAGAAGCTAAGGAATAAAGAAAATAAGATACAAAAAATAATTAAAGCATCTATTTTCAGGTATATACTACTATCAAGTGTATAATAAATTGAATTATAAACTCAAAAAGGAAAAAAAGCAAGCCACTGCCCAGAAATAAAAGGGGCATATGGGGGTGGTGAGTGGATGGTTCTTTACTACTCTTTTAAAGGTAAAAGCATCCTGTTTTGTAATAAACTGTTTCTATCCTGGGATTCCCCTTGCTTTATTCTCTGGCATTCTTTTTCCCATTTTTAACAGTTAGAAACAATTTTAACTACAAGCAATGGAAACCTTGAGTTCTGTTACAAGGGAATTTTTTTTTTTTTTTTTTTTTTTTTGAGATAGAGTCTCACTCTGTCGCCCAGGCTGGAGTGCAGTGCAGTGGCGCGATCTCGGCTCACTGCAACTGCCGCCTCCAGGGTTCAAGCGATTCTCCTGCCTTAGCCTCCCAAGTAGCTGGGACTACAGGCATGTGCCACCACACCTGGCTAATTTTTAATTTTTAGTACAGACAAGGTTTCACCATGTTGGCCAGGCTGGTCTCGAACTCCTGACCTCAGGAGATCTGCCCACCTCGGCCTCCCCCAAAGTGCTGGGATTACAGGCGTAAGCCACTGCTCCCAGCCAAGGAATTTTTTTTTTAGTAATTGGCAGTCCAGGAAAAGGGTGAGATTTAGATTTGATTCTGAGGTACAACAATAAAAAAATTTGCATTCTACTGTGTCAATTTTATTCTAAGGCTTGATTGCCTTGTGATTATAAGGTAACAACTTTTTAAATAAGGGCCACCTACTTCCAGCCTGACATATTCTTTTCCTCACCAAAGAACCAAGCCCTTCCCCTCAGTCTGATTAGACCCAATTTAGGTCTTGTGTCCACCCCAGACCAATAACAGCTGCCAGGGAAATGTCTTGCACTAACTGGCTTAGATTAGTCAGGACTAACCTCTGGAACCAGGGATGAGATTCACCTCCCCAATCACACGAACTATGGGAAAGGAAGTTCCCTGAACAAAACGAGAGTTTCAGTAAGAAAAAAAGAGTGAAATAGATGTGGAAAAGGTAATCAATAGACTGCACTTCTCTCTCACTCCTGACTGACCTGCTATCTAATGTTAAATATTTTGACCGATTACTAATAGCATGCTTTACTGACCATAGCACTGCTTGTACATTTAGTGGTAAGTGGCTGCTGCTGTGGGGAAATGAATAATTAAAGTTAAGGATGCTAAAAAAACTTTCTAGCTGAACCTAGGGCCATTATGAGCCAGAGTTATGCACACAGGTACTGTTGTCCAGCATAGTTGCTCACAGGTGTAGCAAAGCAAAAAATCTGAATAGTCAAAGCATAGTAGGTGTCTGATTTACTGCCCTTACTAAAGTTCAGGACCTGAATAGTATGACACCCTACTGAATAAAAAGGCAAGGCAGGATCATTGAAATAAGGCCCTAGAAAGTGACCAGACCATTAGCATTGCAAGGATATTCATCATAGTAGGATCTTACAGGACAGGGCTATCTTGTTGAGGCAGTAAAGCAATGCAAGTAACCAATATAGAAAGTCCAAAAATGGAAAACAACAAACCCTTGAAGAATTAAGAATAGTGTTTATGTATCAGCATTCTTTCCATTGCACCACACTGTCTTTAGCAGAAGCCTAAAATTCTTCAGATGGGTTACACATGAAAGATCTTTCACTCTCAAATTCTTAGAATGGAAAGTAACATCTTTGTAATTTAGAAGACAAGGAAGAAAATGGAATCCTCTCAATTTCTGATATTGTCCAAGTTTTAGGCAAAAAGGAAAAAGAAAGAAAGGAAAAAGAAAGCAAAGTTTTACACAGCTTTCTAGCCAAGAGAGTTGAAGTTTTTGTTTCTACTGGTGAGAGCAGGTAGAGATGTATGTTAATAACACCTTTTCCTTTCTAACACTAGAAACAATTGAGTAGTCAATTCTACATGGTATAAAGAGATGCTCTGAGGACAATAAGAGAGTCACTTGTGTACTATTAGAATTCTTGAAGGGTCTACAGATTTTGAAATAATTTGCAACAAGAGTACAGGATCAAGGTGTTTTCATGCATCTCCTTAGCTACATTCCAAAACAAAATTCATTTTCAATTTGGCAGAGTGGATTTGGGAGGACTGTGTTTTTGAGGGGAGTCTCAGAGTTGTGACCAGGGCAGTGGTCAATAACATATGCTTGTAGATGCAAAGACACAACTGAATCATGAAAGTGGCAAGAGTGTCATTTCTTCAACTTTGGCTTTTCTAGTTTGTAGTAAGTTTAAAAAAAATACTGGAGTACAAAATTCACTTTTAAGTTATTTGGCATATCTGTATCTTTTGGTTGCATTGATAATTTAAAAATAAGCAATATGCTATTTTCAGTATCTTAACTTCCCTACACATAAACTATTACAATTAAATCCTGTTTAGTTTTTTTTTTTTTTCCTAAGCAACTCTACTAAGATGACTGTTTAGTTTTTTCGCCATCTCTACTTTACAATTTACTTCCTATATTTTATATTTGGTTGTTCTTTCAGAACATGTCATGGGCAGTTTCAACAGACAGCACATGACACATATTCTTTCCAGATTTCTACAATTAATCCTGAATTTATTCCATTTCCATTTGCAGAAAGTCTGAAATATTTTCCATTGACATTTCATAGGGATAGAGCTGTAGAGTTCTACCTCAATTTGCAATGGATTACTAGGAAAGGAGGTCCCTTATTATATGGACCGTCATAAAAACCAAGACAAGAAACTAATAACCTATATTCTCTAAAACCATGTGCATCACAAGATCATTAGGTATAAGCATTTCTAAGGCATGAGAGAATTAGCACTTCACAGCCACAAGCAGGAGATGCCACATTCTATAATCATCTTTGTTTCTTTCAACTGAGATGGAAACTTGCATCTCACTTAAGGATTTTAGAGCAAAAAGGATCAGGAACATTTATTTTGGCCCATATCCTTTTGCGTCTTTTTCTTTCTCCTGACGTTCTCTTGTTAATCCAGCATTCTTATTTTTCAAAGAAAAGACTAGCTTGAATTTTTATCCCTTTGAAATGTATCTCACTGGACCCCTTATAAATCACTTCTTAACTGAAGTGAACTTTCATTTATTTTTAAATTTCTCAGTCCCTAGGGAGTGCCATATTCTTTATGTTACTTTAGTTAGAATTTTATATTTTAATTTTGCCTAGAGTTGGAATTTCAGATAGCTTAAAAGCGTTTTCATTTTTTTTTTTTTTAAACAGTGGCCTGTAAGGTATATTTAGCCTTTTGAAAGAGAGATGCTTTTCTGAAAAATGCCTTACAATTTTCACATTGTTATAGACTTACATAATTTCAGGGCAGCTTTGTAACAACATTCAAATTGACAAGGGTTTCAAAAACTTTCATTTTAATGGTCTCGCCCAGACAATCTGCCATTTAAATTTCTGTAGGAGAAATACTGATATTTACAGAAACTTGTGGATCCCGACAACCTTGCTTAATTTATCTATTTGAAGTTGATTTTTACATGCTAGGTTTTACTAAGCAGAAAGCAAGAAAAAAATGAAGTTTTTAAAAGATTTAGACCAAAATACTATTATGCCATTTCGGTCTTCACTTAAGTAACTCTAAGACAGGATTTCTCAACTTCTGCATTACTGACATTTTGGGCTGGATAATTCTTTGTTGTAGGGGGCTGTCTTGTGCATAATAGGACGTTTAGCAGCATCTCTGGTCTCCTCTATCCAGTAGATGCCCATAGAACCCCTGCCTCACCCCTTCCTGACCCCACAACTTCTGACAACCAAAAAAAATATCTCCAGACATAGCCAAATGCCCCTTAGGGGTAGAGGAGAGGGAGATAAAAAGGCCCTAGTTGAGAACCACTGCTGTTTATTTTGTGCATCATCAAAACTAAAGTTTCTACTACAGTAAGCCTCGGTGTTTATTTTTACAAAGGAGGCATATAGCAAGTAGAACCAAAATCTTTTATGGTGGTGAAAACATATTTCAAAATATGATCAAATTGAAATTATAATTATAAATTACTCAGTTTCTGTGCAGCAAAGTCTGATTTCAACTGAACCTCAGCTACTTTCAAAGTTATTTCTCTGTAAAGGGCACCACTCACTTTTAGGTTCGTTTGCAACATTTTCTTCTTTTCTCTCTGAAGTTCTTTTCTGTAAGGATGGATATTTTCCCTTCTGTCTGATAAAGCAGCCGCGACGACACTACTCTTTCCTTTGCTCACTTCACACCTCAGCATAAAATTGCTTTCATGTTTAGCTATGGCAGAAGAAAGAGAACTAAGGGTGACTAGTTCCTTCTCCAAAGTAAATGCCACATTATCAATTAGGAAATTCTCACTTCCTGATTTTAGATTTTTGAGGAAACAGTTTATAGGGAGAATTCTGATGAGATTATGAAGGCACTGGAACATAACTGTTTGATTCCTAAAATAAAAAAACAAACAAAATATTACAAAAATTAGGACAGCACAAAGCAGTCATGTACAACATACTGCAGTAATCAATTAATATTCATTTATAAACACCATAATGATAAACAGAACCAATTATGTACATAAGCATTGATAAAATTCAGACTATAGCAATCAAATATACATAATCCCATATCGAGTCAGTTAATATTAATCAGATTGTTTCCAATTAAAATTTTTTTTGCTGAGTAATAAGGTCAATATAATATCTTTTAAAATTTTACTGTGGAGGAGAAGTAACGGGAAATCTCAAAATAATTACTAGGCACTAAAAAAAGCCAAAAACAAATACAAAATTAAAACAGAGATCTTCAGTTTCTAAATGAAGCCAATGCGTCCATTCATACTAGGCCATGGCTCTGTATTATTGCCATGGCAATAATACAAAACCCATGCGGATTGCTGTTGAACCACACATTGATCACACTCATACACACTAACTTCTCTGGACTGATTACAATTTAATATGCATTACCTGGAATAGATTATTAAAATCCCTTCAAATGGTGTTCTCTGTTTCCAAGTGAAGAGTGTCCCATAGAAACTTCCCGGCCTTTCACAAAAGTACACTTCTGGAAATTCTTTGATTATTTCACATTTCATATGTTCTAAGAGCCACACCTTCATTGAATTCAGGGCATAGCCGGGTGATGTGATTTGAAAACAAGATTTGTGGAATGCTGCAAGAAGTGCAAAAAGATCTTCCATGTGCTCTACAAAAAAAGTCACAAGCTCTATCATTAAACTCTGCCCATTATCAGATAAACAGAATTCTTAAAATTTTCTAATTCAATTAAATATATAATCTAAAAGTGCCAACAAAATTACCTATAGGTTTCTTCCTTGGAAATGTCAGTAGGTACTTCCCAGTGGAAAGATCTTCTAGACTTAAAAAAACTCTGCCACACACAACATAACGATCTTTAGGACAGTTACCACTTTCTCTCTCCATAATTTGTAGCAGTACAGTGCAACAAAATTTACTGAATGCTAAAAGTGGTGAAAGAGATGTTACAGCAGTAATTATCTGTACACACTCTTTCTTAGATGGGTGTTCACAAACAAAGCTTTCCTCTTTCTTGCTATCAGGGGTCAACTTGACCCTTTTTGCTTCCAATCCTATTTCACATGGCATCAAGTATGGTGCTGGGAAAGGATTTGTACTCAACTTAATCACTCTATTTTGACACTTAAGAAGCCGAAATCTGGAGTCATGGGCTTGATCCATTAACAATGATAAAGTCACATCATTCAGGGACCTGTAAAAAACCCAGACTTTGGTTTAATCTAAAAGCTCATTCTTTAAAATCAAATTGATGATTAAATGTCATACAAACAACAGTAAAAAATGTTTATTCTTTCCTTTCCTAGAAAACATCATTTCAAATGTAAAATATATCAAAAAGTTAAGAGTAAAACCCAAACACATTTTTAAAGGTCCTGTGATAGCACTTCTAAAAAGGCAAGCAAAAACACTGTAACTATGCTAGGTTTTAGGAAAGTAAAATTTTTAAGATAGAGGAATGGTATTAGGAATGATAGTAAGAGAAATTAAAGTAAGACAAAAATTTTTTTAAGATAAAGGAATGGCAAAATAATGCCTGGATTTTATCTCTTAGGTTGGTCTTTTTTTTCTCCTCTTTTTAAACAAGAAAAAACCTACTCATTATTTTTTAAGAGTTTATTTTGGTAATACGTTAGAATGCAAACAGCTCTAGACTAAAAATTGTATTTTTTGTTCCTCTAAATGACTTGAATAAAATCTGCTTTTTCAGTCAGAATATTGTTCATCCCTCGGCAATTTTCTGTCTTGTCTTTTTTTTCATATGCTAAATAGAATTACTTAAAAATGTTTTTATATATAGAACATTTGAAACATACAAGGAGAATAGTGTGGTGAACCTTTCTGCCCATCACTCTGCTCCAGTAATTATCAACTCATTGCTAATCTTGTTTCATCTATACCTCCATGCACTCCTCACCCCCATCCCCCAGATTATTTTGAAGCACTCAAAGGCATTATATTATTTCATCTGTAACTATTCCAGTGTATGTATCTAAAAAATAAGAACTTTTATAATTACCCCCCAAAAATTTCCATATCTACATTTATAATAATTTACAAATATATACAGGCTTATTGTAGTACATTCTAGCATTGTCAAAGTTTATCAAGTAAAACAGGTAAGAATGGTGACATGACCAAAGAAAGAACTTTAATGTAGAAATTTAGTACTGAAAATTCCTTTAATACAGGAATTTGACCATATGTCTAATGAGTTACACTAAAGATTTAAAAAGAACTCAAAAATCTTAATTTGCACTAATTGAACTATTGTTTTGTTGGGAATGCTGTTTTATGAACACTACATATATACTGTAGAGTAATTACGTAGTAGGTGCAACAGAGAATTGGGATTATCAACAGGGGAGAAAGAAGATACAGAAAGAAGAAGATACATCATGATGATAAGTAAAAACCTTGAAGTTTTTACATCATGGTGATAAGTAAAAACCTCAAGTCCTTAATCTGAATTGGAAGTATCAGCATGGACTTACAGTATATTTTATCTCTAAATAAACCAAAACCACAACAGACCACACTAACAAAACACATATTTCCTACCTCTGCTTACTAAAAAGGCCCAGACACAACAACCCACTGAGGATAAATAAGCACCTCTTGCACTCAAATTCTGATTTCTAAATCACAAACTATACTTGAGGGTCTAACTAAATAATTGATGAGAAGAGGTTTCTCTTTACAGAAGTATTCCAGCTAATAAATAAAGAAGCAGTAATAGAATTAGAATACCACCATGTTGTAAAATCTAATGAAACAATGGAACTAAGCAATGAGCATCAATAGCTGCTAATATCACAAAATGAAACTGATTGATCACACTTTACATACCTCCCAATGGAAGAAAGCAATACTATTAAGTATTCTGTTAACAAAAATTCAGGCATTATTCTGACCCAGTCTCTAGATCTAACCATCAATTTAGAGGAAATACAGGAGACAGAGAAACATGTTAAGCAATATTACAGGAAGTAATCAGCAAAATCCAGTCTACAGAACTTCACAGGGCAAACTGCCTGGCTTCTATAAAATACACTTTGCATGAAAAAAAAGACAGAAAAAGGATACCTACAGATTACAAAGGACTTAGAGATAACAGTCAAGTCCAATTTATAGTCCTTATCTGGCTCACGATTTGAAAAAATATTTTTAAATTCAGAAATGGGAAATTTGACCATTTACTGGGGGAATTACTGATAATTTTTGGGGGGTAATTATATAAGTTCTTATTTTTTAGATACATACACTGGAATAGTTACAGATGAAATAATATAATGCCTTTGAGTGCTTCAAAATAATCTGGGGGATGGGGGTGAGGAGTGCATGGAGGTATAGATGAAACAAGATTAGCAATGAGTTGATAATTACTGGAGCAGAGTGATGGGCAGAAAGGTTCACCACACTATTCTCCTTGTATGTTTCAAATGTTCTATATATAAAAACATTTTTAAGTAATTCTATTTAGCATATGAAAAAAAAGACAAGACAGAAAATAGAGAATAAAAAATTACCAGGCAGATCTAAAAAAGAAAGAATAAAACTTACGATAATACAAATAATAACAAAACTTAGAAACTCAATGACTGGATTAAATAGCTGAATAGAAAGAACTGAAGATAAAATTAGTGAAAAGAATATAGATCAGAAGAAATTATCCAGGTGAATAGAAAATACGAAAGAGATGTTGAGACATAGAGTATGGAATGAGAAGGTCTACCAGAGTACTAACTGAAGTTCCAGAAGGAGACAGATACTAGAGAAAGTTAGGAAGCATCAGTATTTTGAGAATTAAGAACTAAGAATTTTTTGAATTGCCAGAAGAAACAAAAGAGTTTGAGGAAGCTCAACAATCTAAAGGAAGAAAAAAAAAAAAAAAAAGAAATCTGCACTTAATCATGTCATTGTCAAATATTTAGAAAAAGAATAACAGAATACATCCAAATAAAGTAAAAGGAAATAATAAGGGATCAGAAATGAACAGGGAATACACAATTGAAGATCAACAAAAAATTTAATTATTTGAAAAGATCTAATAAAATGGATGAAACTCTGGCAAGATCAAGGAAAAAGAAGACACAAATAAGATTTGGAATAAAAAGACACTGACAAACACTAACAACACAGTGATAAATATCTAAAGAGGATCTTAGGAACAACTTATGCTAATAAGTGTAATAATTAATAGAAAAATATAAGCAAAATGTATTCAAGAATAAATAAAAATGTGAATAATCCTGTAACTATTAAAGAAATTGAATCAGTAGTTAAAAGTCACCTCACAAAGAAAATGCCAGATTTCTACTGCATTCCAGGTGACTACAACCAAATATCAAAGAGTAGGTAATTGTAGGGAGACCCCCTGAAACTACTGCTACGGAATAAAAGATGAAATGCTCCTGATTATAGTAAATACAAAATTGCATGCAGGATTGCGTAAAGACAATGCCAGGTTGGACTGCCAGAACGAGCCAACAGCGCGTGATGTGCTTCCCCCTGCAGAGAGCCTATGAATGGACGTGCAGTCAGGGAGGTTTCACATCACCAAGATTCCTATCCCAGAAAAGCAGATGTTCATAGCTCTGGGAATGGAATGCGACCCTTGTGGAGAGCCTATAAACGGACGCACAGGGGGCGCCTGTCCATATGGATAAGATAGGGCTATAAACGCCCTCATCTTGCCATGGCTCTTCTAGGCCTCTTTAGGGTTAAGGCATACTCCCTTCTGAGAATTTCTGGTCTAACCGGTTGTCTAGCTTCACGTCCTGTTTCCATGGATTGTTTGTAACCAGCTTTTGTTGCAATTGTTACTGCTGATTAATATCTTGCTAATCATAGGTTATGGAAAGATTGTGTTTCTGTTTTAAGGCTCTGTTAGAAATTACTGATGCACACACTATATTGTAAATTCTTATCTCTATATACTGTACTTCTACATACAAATGTTATGTTAAAGAATTACTTCATCCCCACATGACCATCTCACCTCATAATCAAACGACCCTAAATCCCTCACTAACCTACCCCCACCCTCACTAACCTTAATTATAAATGCTGGTATATCCAGTGCATTGTTGGCAGAAGGCAGTGACCCCCCGGACCCAGCTTTCACTATCTTGTGTGTGTCTATTATTTCTCAACCTGCCAATCCGCCTAGGAACAAAGAGAGAGCCCCGTTGCATTGCGGGCTGCTGGCCAGATCCCGCAATAGGTAATTCCAAATTTACACAAACTGCTCCAGAGAACAGCAAAAAAGGAAATATTCCTCAATTCATTTATAAACTAGTATAGCCTTGATACTAAAATCAGGCAAGTATCATTCAAGAAAATTTCAAGCCAATTTCACTCATGAATTTCGATGCAAATATTCTTGACCAAAGGTTAGCAAACCAAATCCAGTGACAAACTGTTTATCACAAGAATGCAAGACTGATTTTATAATACAAAATTGATTAATATAGAGTAGCACATTAAAGAAGAGAGAAGAAAAACCCAGATGATCAACCAGCCCAAAACAGCTTAGAAATTCACTGAAACAAAACAATAAATCCATATCTCAAACCCACTAGATAAGTAGTCTGGCTCCCTTACTGTGTTAAGCTGCTCAAATATACTGCCATCACCTATTACAAGGCACTACCTGGTTTCTCTGCGTACCTGTGGTTCAAATTCAATGTAGTTACTGTAATGCCTGTATTTAGCCTGTTTTGGCTAAAAAGCTCTTTGTTAGACTGCAGATATAGATGGCATGCACAATACTTCTCTATCCATGATTTCAACATCCCAAAAGAGAATATCGTCTGTTATCAGAGGGAGAGATATTTTGTTATTTAACTAAATTTTTACCTATTCACTTTGGTCAATAGTCTCTAAGTATCCCTAATACCTGTAAATATTTTGATTAGAAAGTTCTGTATGCTGTTTGATTATCTTCACCGTGAGACTATAGCATCTTAATTTCATAAACCTCATCCTCTTCATATTATTAACTCAATGCATTTGTGTAAAAGAGATACTTCTAGAGCTGTGCAGGTCAAGAGAGTAGCTACTAGATACATGTGGCTATTAAGCACTAGAAATGTGGCTAGTTGGAATTGTGATGTGTTATACATGTAAAATACACACCAAATTTTTAAAACTTTGTATGAAAAAATAAATGCAAAATATCTTATTAATAATTTTTATACTAATTACATGTTAAAATAATGTTTTGGATATATTGGGTTAAATAAAACATATCATTAAAATGGCCAGGCATGGTAGCTCATGCCTGTAGTCCCAGCATTTTGGGAGGCCAAGGTGGGTGGATCACTTGAGGTCAGGAGTTTGAGACCAACCTGGCCAACATGGCAAAACTCCGTCTCTACTAAAAATACAAAAACTAGCCGGGCATGATGGTGCGTGCCTGTAATCCCAGCTACTGGGGACGCTGAGGCATAAGAATTGCTTGATCCCAGGAGATGGAGGTTGCAGTGAGCCGAGATCATCCCACTGCGCTCCATCCTGGGCAACAGAGTGAGACTCTGTCTCAAAAAAACAGTAATAATAATTTCCCTTACTTCTATTTACATTTTTAAATATGGCCTCTAGAACATTTAAAATTGCACATGTGGCTTACATTAATTTCTATTGGACAGTACTGTTCTGGAGCATCAAGACAGTGTTATCATGTTGGAATTTACTTACAGCTTCAAAGAAGACGTAGTTTTCACTCCAACAACCAAGCTATCATCCATTACACGGTACCATATCTTCTCTACTAGCTGTTCTGAATCTTGAAAATTGTCTGATAACTTTTCATCTAAGATATGGACAGAATTTTCTTCTTCACCACAAAGAGGAACAAGACATTCCTTATAAAAAAAAAAAAGTTTAAATAACTGATTATAAAATATGTACCATGTGTAGCAAAACTAAAAAAAAAAAAAGATAAGCGTGCTTTTGGCTAGGGCTTATGGCCCAAACATTTAAAAACAAATAACATATCATATTATAGATTATACACAATTTACTAAAATGAAATGTATAGAATATATAAAATTCCCTATCTATTCAGATCAAGAAGCATGGCATGACTGGGGTATGGCAAGATGGGGTATCCAACAGAGAGCCAAAAGGGAGGTAAACCTGGAGTCCATTTTCAAAAAAAAAAAGTCTGATAATATATACCCCAGTTATACTGAAAATAATCCAGTCTGTATTTTATCAGTGACTTGCACTAAGCCTATAACTGTAAACTTCTGTATGAATAAAACTGATTAAACTACCTTTAGACTACTTACAGCTTATTGCTAAAATTTTATTCTTAAAGTCCAAGCCATACTCATTTCCACACACATGTGGATATATAACATTCGAAACAGTAGTAATAAGAATAATAGTAATGACAATAATAATATACAACATCTATCGAGTGTTTACTTTATGCCAGGCACTGTTCCAAATGCCATTTGTGTATCAATTCATTTAACCCACACAATAACCCTAGTACCCTAGGTCTGTGGTATTATCATCTACATTTTACAGATTAGAAAAATGAGGCACAGGGAAGTTATGTAACTTGCCCAGGGTCACACAGTTAGCAAGTAGCAGGGCTGGGATTTGAACTGAAGCCAACTGGTTCCAGAGCCCACGCTCTTCCTTAACTATTACCCTATACTGCCTCTCTATGTGGTAATTACTGAAGAAAGATAGGGGCATTCACTCAATAGGAGACTAAATATGTTCCCAGGAATCTGACACTTCTGCCAGTAGCTGTGAGTTCTGAAACAGGCTATTCATCTGAAACCTGGGGAAATTTTTACTACCTGCCAGGTTTGCTTTTAAAACTAACAATGTAAAGAGCCAAAAATGGGGCCTTGCACATAGTGGTTTCAATATATTAATTTCTAAACAAACCTTCCCCTTTCTAAAATTGGCAAAATCATTGAGGTGAGGAAAGGAAATGGTGAAACAATTTTAACAATGACTTTCATGAGGTTTCCCAGGAAATTAGAACAGTAATATAGAAATGCAACACAATGTTTTTTTGTTATGTTTTATTACATTAACAAGATCATATTTTGGACCCAAACCCTTACATGGCTAAGACTGAAATACAAACACAAAGCATAGCCCATGACAAGAATGGTCAATCCAGAAGGAAGTCAGAGCTAGGCACTACAGTGACTTGAGGGAATAAAATGCAATATTAGTTCAGCTCTTATTGATTTACTTAGTGTTGCTATGCTGTGCCTTTCTCTGTATGAAATTAATGTGCATAAATATTATTTTTATGAAGTTTCAGCAGTTTTTGCTAACTTCTTACATTAATGTACTGACATAAGTTACCACATAAGAGACCTGAGGAGGTTCTTTTTTTTTTTTTTTTTTTGAGACGGAGTTTCGCTCTTGTCACTCAGGCTAGAGTGCAATGGCGCAATCTCAGCTCACTGCAACCTCCGCCTCCCAGGTTCAAGTTATTCTACTACCTCAGCCTCCCAAGTAGCTGGGATTACAGGCACACGCCACCATGCCCAGCTAATTTTTCTATTTTTAGTAGAGACGGGGTCTCACCATGTTGGCCAGGATTATCTCAATCTCTTGACCTCGTGATCCACCCGTCTCAGCCTCCCAAAGTGCTGGAATTACAGGCGTGAGCCACCACGCCCAGCCCTGACGAGGATCTTATGATGATCAGCCACAAGGAGAAAGAGAGTAAAATTATAAAAAGCAGATAGAAGGACTAAAAAAACCCATAGCAGTGTAGGAACATTTGCTAGAGGAAAAAATAACCTTAGAAACAAACAATCCAACAGACTAAAAGAACAATCATTATACTAATAATAAAATTATGTCATCACCAATACAAAGTTAAATAATACTCAGCATATTCTATTTAAGAAGTCAGTAAATACATAATTCACTTATGAGTAATTTCTATCCAAACAATACAAATAAAAAAGTTTAACAGTTAAATCTGTAAACAAAAGGACTTGTTCCCCAAGGTTCCTGATAACTGAAATTTTAATATGCTACAGAATTACCTATAAATCGATAAAATATTGGCTCCTTAATCAAATATTTTTCAATGTCATAAAAGTCCACCATTATAACCTCTGCTACTTTTCTTCTTGATCCACTGAGCAGCATTTTCTAATATATTCTAATATTCCAATTTAAGTAACTTTTCAATAGCTTACAGATTTTCAATTCATAAAATGATAAAATGGTCACATGATTACTTTTACCTCCTCTGCACTTGATGTATTATCATCTTTTCCTTGAACCAGGTTTATTAAAGCTTTGTAAGATTTTGAAATAATTTTTTCCTTAAGCAAGAGATGCTGCCTTAATTCCCGAAAAGAAGAAAAACAAACCTGTAAAGTAGAAAGAAAAATAGTTGCAAGAAACATGATTTCAAATGAAACCAGACATACCAATAATTCAGGAAATACTTTCTCCAAATGTGCCTATCAATTCATTTTTCTATAGAAAATAAAATACTTCTCAGAGCAAAACTGTTTTGTTTATAGATTTTAAGTCTCTAAATTTAAAAAATGTATCTTCTTTCAAAGGAAAATATAGAAAATAACTGCAACATAGAGCTTATGTATCAAATTGAGAGAGTGGCAATATATTAGCATGTTTCACTAGTGAGTTATTAAGTAACTTCGAATCAATGTAAATAAAAATCAAGGCCTACAAATACACTCACCCCACACAAAATAACTTTTTCTTTTTGAAATAGTTTCTGCTTCAAAAACAAGGCATCCACATAAGCAAAGACATCATAATGAATAGAAAATATCACTTTTAATCACATACTGCTCGAAATTTTCTGTTCATGTAACCTTTATAGCAAAATTTTTAAATAAAATTAAAATTGTAATAGCCCCCAAACTATGTTTATTTTTGTGCTAATAAACTCAGTGCTAGAGTCCACTGAAAAATACTGAAAACTACTGAAAAAAATAACAATTTGGCTCTGAACTGGGCATACAGCAATCCATTCCTTTTATGATACCAGATAACTAGATTTCAGCACTAAGGATGAAACATTCACAGAATATATTTTGCTACTGAAAATTTAAAGAGTCATGTCATTGAACTGATAGAAGTTGTTTCATTTCAGGTGGATATCTGAGGCTGTTTAAGTATTCATCTGGCTTTTAATAAAACATATTTTTCTAGATTTAAACAACAAAATGCATCACTATTTGAGATTCTTTTCTTTTAAATTACATTTCAAAGCAAGTAAATTCTTTTTCTTTTAATCAACAAATAGAAACTGGAGAGTGAAGACTGAATTATTCCTATGTGTTACATTATTGCATAAGGTATGTAAAGTGTCTAGCTAATATTTTAAAACTTCTTATGTTGACCTAGTTCTGTGGGCTGCACATGATTCACACTCCATCACTCAGTAATTTGTGACAGGGGGAGGCAGATGTACCCATCAAAGGTATGTAGCCACAACTGAGCTACTGGAGGGGTGGGGAGTAGAAGAAAAAACTATGTGGGCAGATTGAAATGCACCCTCGAAAATTATCAGTGTTCACTCTTCCTTCCTCCTTAACATGGGCCTTACTCCAGGACAATATAGTGATTGAGTAGAGTAGTTAAATAATCTTGGCTGTGAAGTTTTGCTACAAAACTACAAAAATAAATTAGACACGTGGTAAGAAATTTAAACAATGTGAAAGTACACCTCACCTTCTCTTCCTAGATGCCCAATCCCATTTGCAAAACCAATAGACTGTGTACCTTCCCAGAACTTTTCCATGTGCATGTTAAGGAATGCTTTTTCCTTTGCACAAACAAAAACCCACCCAAAACCAAATACAGGAGCATATCGTACTGGACGACACTGAACCTTACTTTTTTGTTCTTTATTGTGATCTCTATCATACGTGCAGAAGAATGCACAGTACAAAATAACATTTTACAGACTAATAATGAAGCCGACACCCATGTAATTCCACCCAAATCAAAAAGTAGCATTCCAGGAGCTGCCCAGGGGCCCTCCACAATCATAATTGCCCTTTCTCCCCTGGAGTCAATATTACCCTGGCCTTTTAAGATAATTTCCTTGCCTTTCTTCAAATTTTACAACCTTTGTATGAATTCTTGAGGAGTATTTTAAGTTTTTTGTGTGTTTTGCTTCTGAACCTTTTATAAATGGAATCGTTCTGCATGTATCAGGCTTTAGAGTTGCCCATGTTGTCACTAGTAGCTGTAGTTCATTCCTTCCATTGCTTTACAGTATTCCATCATATGACTACCACAATTTACTTCTCCACTCTCCAATTGATGGGTATTTGGGTTATGCTCAGTTGTGCAGTGTTACAAACAATGCTGCTATGAACATCTGTGTACATGTGTACAAGATTCTCTAAGGTCCTGGTCTCCCCATCTCCCCTTCCAGTAACTGATTGGAAAACAAATTTCAGGGGAGAAAGAACAGTGAAATAGACTCTAGTTCTAGCTCTGCAAGTCACTTAACCTTTCTGGCTCTCTATTTGTTACGTCATGTGCAAAATGGTGCAAAGGCAGGCTTGTTCATCTCTAAAAGGCCTTCCAGCATTTAGAACTTTATTATCTACATTGAAAGCTACTGGTAACATGTGGATACTTGAAACAAAATGGATATTCAACTATCTGTTATCCACCACCTCCATTCCTCCCTTCCTTCCCTTAATGTTGTTTAAAGCCTTTCATATTTTCCCTGTCTCTGTGCTACATTCTGGACAATTTTTCTCATATATTCGGGTTCACTAATTTGCTCTGTATCTCTTTCATCTCTTTAACTGTTAAAGTCATCTATTGAGTTTTTTATTTCAGTGTGTTTCTGCTTGAAAGAGATGCTGTTTGGTTATTTTCTGTGAATAATTACTCATGATGCCTTTTTTCTTTATGTGCTTAGTTATTCTGTGGACAGCTCATTTTCTTTGAAAAATTACTTGTGAGATTTATGAGGGCTAGGATGAATGTGTGTTTCCAGACAGAATTTTCTGTTTGTTTCTGTCAGATGCCTGGGGCACCACCAATTTAAGTTCAATACACGTGCTCCCAGGGCAAAAGTAGCATCAGTGTTCTACTTATCTCTCTGGGTTCCAGCCTTGAAAGTTTGATTTGACAATTTATTCTTACAGTGTCAGCTTTTTGAAGCTTCTAAGAATGTTTTTAAAGGAGACTTCATCTATCATTTTCAGTTTTAATCAGGAGAGTTGGTCCTGCTTCATAAATTAAGCCTTTCATAAAGTCATGCTTTCATAAATTTTGGCATCATTTCTAAATCAGTATAAAAATATACATTATTCTTTTTGACAGCTACATAGTATTCCATAGTTCAGGCACATCACAATTTACTTATCATACTCCTAATGATGTATGTTTAGATTTGGACCAATATTGTAGTTTATAAATACTACATAAACATTCTTGTAAAATCATCTCCATCCTTAGAAGAGATTTCTAGAAGTGATGAAACTGCAAGAGTAAAAAGACATAAGTAATTCATATTTTAGCAACCATAATAACTTTTCCTCTGAGAAGGTTGGGCCACTATACATTCACAAAAATACTATAGAAGAATGTACATTTATATTAAGAAAATTAGTATTTTGTCATGTATTACAATTTCTTTTTTCACAATTTGTCTTATTACTTTTACTTTGTTCAGGGTACAAAAATTTTGAATAGATCAATGCCTTCATTCATGGTTCTGTCTGTTATGATATTTATCTGTTGTTCAAATTCATGTCTAATATGCGTTCAATAAGCATTTATTAAAGTGAACTCACTCTAATAATGAAATAGTTGCAAAATAATTTTAAAACAACCTGCAAAGTATAAATATTTACCACCTGGCCCTTTCCAGAAAAAGTTTTCCAACCCTAGGCAAAGAAGAAAAAGTTCAATAACACAGCAAGAAAAGAGACAAATCCAAAAGAGAGGATATAACTAGTGTGGCCTCCTCTTTAGCATAATTTTTAAAAGGCGGAAGGGGGAATTATTCTAGATAAAAAGACCAATAAGAGATATAATCAAATGCGAGTAAAAACTTTGATTGATTGGATCCTGGAAACAACAGTTATAAAAACTTTTTTGATAACTAAATATATCTGAATATGGACAAGATAGCAAATAAGATTAAGGGATCATTAATAATTTTCTAACTTTGATAATGGTATTGTAGTTGCATGAGGAGAATATCCTTATTTTTAGGAGATTCCTGCTGAAATACCTATGAGTGAAATATAACATTTGCAACTTTTAAATGGTTCTACAAAAATATATACACACATACACACACAAACACAAACACATGAGGCCAATAAGATTTTTTAAAGTAACAAGAGTTGAATGTATTGGGGATACAGAGATAATCATTGTATTCCTGGAATGTTTCTGTATATTTGAAAATGCTATAAACAAAAAAGGCAGCTTACAAAAGAACATACATCTTATAATCACATTTCTATGTAATGCGCATATTCATTTAAAAATCTGCAAGAATATACATGCCAAAGTGTTAAAATTGGTTATTGCAAAGTAGTGGAATCACAGACAATCATTAGGTTTTTTTTATTTTGTTTTGTTTTTACATTTCTTTGCAAAGCCTAGTATTTTACAGGGAATGTTCATTACCTTGGTACATTTGGGGGAAAAAAAACTCTTTTAGGGAGCTTTTTATGGAAAATATGAGAGTAAACTGTTCATGTCTGGAATGTATTATGATCTATCATATTCACTGCTACTCTAAAAAGATACTGTGGAATACTGATCCCAGAAAGAATGTGTTTTCAAAAGTGAGCTGCTTCTATTTTCTCTCATGAGGCTTATTAAATCTATATAGTCTTACTACAAAAAAGTATCATGTTTAGATGATACATTTATAAGTAATATCACAATATTTGTACAGAGGTGCCAAAAAGATAAAGATCCTTTGAAATATCATTTTTCCCCATGCACCAAGTTGCTTATACTTTAAGAACCTTTCTTTCAATGTTCTTTCCTTCATTTAGAATAACACTAATCAAAAAGCAAAAGAAGCAAACAGACACTAACTTTCAGTCCTGTTTCTAGAGGTGGAACCACCAGGTAACGATTCTCTTGTTTGTCTTCAAATAAGTCATCTTCATTGCAATACGATGGTTCACTCTAATAAATAAATAAATAAATAAATAAATAAATAAATAAATAAATACACTAAGACTGAAATTTTGCAACAATTCAAAATTCATAAAACTAACAAAATACAATTAAAGTATATCCAGTCAGAACAGTTTCCCATGCTACACACTATTTTATAAAAGGCAAACTATAGGCCGGACACAGTGGCTCATGCCTGTAATCCCAGCACTTTGGGAGGCCAAGGTGGGCAGATCACCTGAGGTCAGGAGTTCAAGACCAGCCTGACCAACATGGTGAAACCCTGTCTCTACTAAAAATACAAAAAATTAGCCGGGCATAGTGGCGCGCACCTGTAATCCCAGCTACCTGGGAGGCTGAGGCAGGAGGATCGTTTGAACCCCGGGGGCAGAGGTTGCAGTGAGCCGACATTGCACCACTGCACTCCAGCCTAGGCATGACAGAGCGAGACTCTGTCTCCAAAAAAAAAAGGCAAACTATGTATTTTCCCCATCATCTTCTTGTAACTAGAAAAAAGTTATTATGATTCCTACTACTACCACGTAACCTTTATATACTGCTTTACCAAGTATCAGCTGGTTAGCTTTCTCTTTAAAGAGTAAACATTTTTCCATTTATTTATTTAAGAGACAGTGTCTTGCTCCGACACCCAGCTTGAAGTGCAACATAATAATCATAGTTCACTCACTGCAGCCTTGAATTCCTGAGCTCTCATTAGCTTTCTAAAAAAATCCTAAAATCCCATAACTGGAGAAAATTAAAACTATGCTAATTTTACAAATGAAAAAACTGAGGCTTAGAGAGATTTTGTATTGATCTAAAACTTCAGGGGCATAATTTCCCTTATGTCCAATATCTCAAGATATTGTGAGCTGTTACTTCCTTTACTAAAGCAGTTTTGCTTCATTTTATTCCTTATTTAACCCAATATTATATTTATTGGTATAAAATGTGATTTTCAGAAGCAAGAATAAAGTTAATTTATAGTACTGCCGTCACTTAAGTGATCACCAAATGTACTATAATTCAAATTTATATCAAAAGCATGGTCAATTTGTACAACATTTGTTGAAAGGAGATGCAATGTATATACTTAAAAGATTCAATCTATATATTTTTAAAGTTCAAAATTTTAAGTATAAAACCACCAATATTTAAATGATAGGTCAAAGCTTTTGAGCACTTAAATTTTCTAAAATGGTTCTTAAAATACCATATAATAAGTAAATAGAACTTACTGAATAATTTATTTTTCCAAGATCTGTTATTTTAAATGAAGTCAGGCAATCTGAGTTCAAGGAGTCCTTAAAAAGCAGGAGTACTTGTTCAGTTCCACTTCCAATAAAGTCATCTATCAGTACTAAGCTAAGTTTTTCCCATTTAGCAGCAACCTAAAAGAAAGGGAGCATTATAGGAGGAACAGACAAGAAAAAATCAAATGTGAAATAAATAAAGTCCTTTTGTTTCATGTAGTTGTAATTTGTAAAACTCGGTCTTATAAATGAGTAATGAAAATAGTAAAAACTAAAATAAAATAAAGATATTAGGGTATGAGGAAATATAAGAGTTATAACAACTTTATAAATAGCAAGGTACTTAGATTTAACATTTTATTCAGGTTTGTCCTGAACAATCAGGACTGTCACGTTCTTGATTTCTATATCAAAATTTTATTGTAATCTATTTATAAGTTCTAACACTTTTCATCACTAACCTTTGGAAATTCTAACATTTATCACGAGTCAAACTCTAGTGAAGATTCTTTCTCTTGCACAGCTAATTTAAGGATGACCCTCATTCCCATAAGTCTTAGTGTATATGTATTTATGATCAGACAAATTACCCAAGGAATTCAGTTGCATTAGGTAACCAGACAGTACTAGTAGACACCTTAAGAGCTCTTAATGGAAAATAACCTATAATAGAGTCAAGATGAGCTTAAAACCTTAAACCCTGATGTGGGTGTGGAGGGGAATACAGCTAGTATTGGGTACACAGGTGAGGGGTCCTAAAAGTGGGACAGCCAGAACCATCCTAGCCTCACGGAATGATTTGGTCAGTTTATATCAGAACCTGAGACCTCAAGTTTAAAATAGAGGACAACTTCTTAAAGGTACATATAGCTGAAAGCCTCAAGATTGGTCCCAGGGTAAACTAACACCATGAGGATCAAATTCCCCTTCTCCCTGAGACAAAAAATCTAAAACCCCTTCTCAGAATTCCAGGAGCACAGATACATCATCTAGATGATACAGGAAGCTAGCTCACATTAGAGCAAGAATGAAAGTAAGGCTCTTCAACCCACATACCGAAATATGAATCTTCCCCTATAAGGCTAATTTCCAAAGTTGATTCTTCACTTGTGCAGAGAGACAGCTTATCTGTAAACCCATATCCTCCCTTTCTCCCACCAGTATCATGGAGTATAATGGACTATGGGAAAAGACATTAGTAATAAGAATGTGTTTGGCAGGCAAACAGCACAGAACTATGTATGCATGCAAGTGTGCACACACATATTTGCAATCTATAGCTCTAGAATAGTGCCATCCAATAGAAGGGTAAGTAAGCCCCAAATATAAGGCATATAATTTTAAATTTTCTGGTAGCAGTAAAAAGATGAAATTTTAATGTATCTAACACAACATATCTAAAATATTGTCATTTCAATTCAATGTAATCATTAAAAAATTGAGAGATGTTTCCATTTCTATTCATCTTTGAAATTTGATGGTTGACATTCATAACATGTTTTAATTCAGACTAGCCACATTTCAAAAGCTGAATAACTACATCTGGATAGTGGCTACCATATTAGACAGCACAGCACCAGAACACATTAACCTCTATCGACAACACACCAATAGCTATGCTTCGGGTATACTTGACAATGACCTCAATTTTATTGACAGATTGATTTTTTTTTTGGGGACAGGGTCCCATTCTGTTGCCCTGGCTGGAGTGCAGTGGCACAATTACAGCTCACTACAGCCTTGAACTCCTGGGCTCTAACAATCTTCCCACCTTGGTCTCCCAAGTAGCTGGGACTACAGGCATATGCCACCATGCCCAGCTAATTTTTTAATTTTTTGTACAGATGGGGGATCTCATTATGTTGCCCAGGCTGGTCTCAAACTCCAGGCCTCAAGCAATTCTCCTACCTTGGCCTCCGAAAGCACTGGGATTACAAATGGGGGCCACTACACTCGGCCAATGACCTCAATTTTGAAAAGCCTGCCACATAGATTCTTGTCAAAACTTGCAGAGACAATTTCTACTCAAGACAGAAAGCCTAAGAAGAAAAAAGCTAATCATGTATTCCTTTAGATTCAGCTCTGTTTCAAGTCCTATTACCACATTAAACATCATATCTTGGGCTTTTATGAAGTGTTGATCTGGGAAAACACTAACCTTATTTTCGTTATTTACTCTAATTTATGCTTGTTTGTATTTTACCTATCTTTGTAAGCTGGCTTAATTCCTTCTTGGAATGAGGTAATAAAAGGATAGATGGATGGATGAATCCATAGCCAACCCAAAGGAAAACTGCTTCTATTGCTTTCTATTTTGGGGGAAAACTGCTATCAAAGACCCACCTTATTATTTAATAAGGCATTCGCCTTATTACTCAAAACCTTTTACAAAATACCACAAACGGTAAATTCTTTTCAGAACTTAATGTTAGAAAAAAATCTTTTCCCTTGTAGTATGTTCCCTTCAGTTGTAAAACCCACCATATTTACCTTTTTGCCTTAACTGTTAAAACTAAAGGTAATTGTTCAAGTGTAATTACTTCTCTTAACCTGGGTTTTTGGCATAATTATTTCTACTCCCACTTTATTTCTAGATTCTTAACTCTTATTTCTGTTTTTTTTAATTAATTAATTTTTTTTTTTTTTTTTTTTGCAGACAGATCTTGCTCTGTCAACCAGGCTGGAGTGCAGTGGGGCGATCTCAGCTCACTGCAACCTCCACCTCCCAGGTTCAAGCCATTCTCATGCCTCAGCCTCCTGAGTAGCTGGGACTACAGGCACGCGCCATGTTGGCCAAGCTGCTCTTGAACTCCTGACTTCAAGTGATCTGCCTGCCTCGGCAGCCTGAAATGCTGGGATTACAGGCGTGAGCCATCATGCCCAGCCTTATTTCTGTTTTTAAAGTAACTGAATATTTTACCCTAAACTAATATTTCCCTTTTTTTTTTAAGAAGTTGAGTATAAATGTAACACCAAGATAGAAGCAGGACCTGAATATGCCCAAAGTGGCAGGGTTAGAGGCAACTTTGAAGCACTTACTTGTAGATATCAAGGTGAATTCCAGAGCTTTTAAAACAGGGCATTTGAGAGCAGGTTAGAAGCACAGAATTCCTGAAGAAGCAACTTACGGGGTAAGTCAGTAGGGACTTAGGTAAGTAACATGTGGAAAAGACAGTGGTCCGTTGTAGAAAGAGTGCACTAGAATACAACTTCGGGTCAGGGAAGCAGCAATTATAGGTCCACCTACAGAGAATGATGCAGTCTCCTGCCTTGGGTAACATGTTAGTGGCAAAGCGTTACAGGGTCCAAGCAGGGGACCCACTTCAAGAGAGTAAGGATTGCAATTAATGACATATAAAGGAATTGTTTTTTCCTTATCTAGGTGAATAGGGGATCTTGAGTAGGTGCAAGTAACTGATGACAGCCCTGGCTTTTGTCTAACAGTAATATAACAGAGTAATAGCTACTACTTACTGAGTTCCTCCTGTGTGTCAAGCTCTGTGCAAGACACTTTACAATGTCATTTGACTTAATTCTCCCCTCTCAAAGTCAGAATGATCCCAAATTTCATATAGGAGGAAAATGAGTTCACAAGAATTACATTCCTTAAGGTAACACTGGCAAGTGTCGCAGTTGGGATTCAAACCCAGGGTAAGTGTGTTCTTTCTATTATATTATCTTGACTACAGTAAAAGGCTATAGGGTATACCAGATGTTTTTCCCCTACCATTTCTTTAAAGGAAAAGAGAATAGAAAAAGACAAATCCAAATAACTTTCAAATAAATGTATAATGTCCTTTTAAAAGATTGCTTTCAAAATAAAATAGGATAGCTTTCAAATTATTTTCCTTTTGCATTCTCTATGTATTATAGAGGATACACATGTATTACAGAAATTCAAAATAATCCCTATTAATATAAAAGTACTTGGTAAGGCAAAGCCTGATTCACAATTCCAACTTGACATTCCTCCCCCCACACAAACAATAATGATTCACATTTAAAAATGAATTTCAAACTTTCTAAAACATTTAACAATATTCCATATAGAGGTGATAATATAATGATAAAAATCTTCATTGAGCTTCTAATTAAATGGACAGGGCATACAAAATAAGGCAATATCTGCTTTTTTCTCCTAAGTAGCACAAAAACTAAAAGTTGTATAGTGTACTACTTTTGGAAGAGACATTTCTAACTAGTAATGATGATTTGTCTTAATTCATAAACACTTCAAATCACATAACTGAATACATTTTAAAGCAGGAGGATGCAACATTACCCGAAAATACAGAGTCAGAGAAATATTATTGGTGGAGACATCCAGTTACAAAACTCTAATTTCCTATTGGTTTTCTGTGCCTTTTTACCTGTTACTTAACACTCAATACCAGTGAACATTTTACAGCAATTTCCAAACTTAAAAAAGTGAATACTTTTTCAAAGCTCAGTTCTGCATTTCAAAATATAACATAACAAAAATCTCTGAGTAAGTTTTTAGAAAAAGTAATGCTTACCACTTGTCTATGGAGAACAATTATTTGTCTCTCCAGATTTCAAGGAATTTCTCTATATTTCACTTTCAGAAATGAATCAGAGACAACAAGTAAATTTAAATAGATAATTATAAATGTTTAAAAAGTTGGCCGGGCATGGTGACTCACGCCTGTAATCCCAGCACTTTGGGAGGCCGAGGCAGGTGGACCACTTGAAGTCAGGAGTTTGAAACCAGCCTGGCCAACATGGTGAAACCCCATCTCTACTAAAAATATAAAAATTAGCCAGGTGTGGCAGCACATGCCTGTAATCCCAGCTACTCGGCAGGCTGAGGCAGGAGAACTGCTTGAACCTGGGAGGCGGAGGCTGCAGTGAGCCGAGATCACGCCACTGCACTCCAACCTGGGTGACAAAGCAAGACCCTGTCTCAAAAAATATATAAAAAAATAAAAATATGAAAAACTGATTTGAATTTTCCAGGAAGGCTTATCTATCTAGTCAAATCACTAATAATCTTATTGTAAGTGAAAATGCACATCTACTAGCATATTAATAAAAATTAGAAAGTTATAATAGAAAAATAAATACATAATTATAGTTACATATGTATTTACACATTTCCAAACAACTCAAAGGCTTTATGACTCAAAATGGCAAGACAAAAAAAACACCATCAGGTTGTACTCAGATAAACTTAAGAAAAAAGAACAATGTAATATATATCATTTCAAGTACAGAACTGAAAATTGACTTAGATAATAAGACTCCAGAATGAACTCTATGAAGTATACAAATGTTTAAAAGGTCTGAGACCACCAACTGAATTATTATCACAATAAGTGTTGTACCTGAAAGTTCTCTTTCCATACAGCACAAGCATTACTGGATATAAAGGATACAACGAAAAAGAGGTTTCCTCCACCTGAATCCATAAGTTGAACTGCACAAGGATCTCCAAATGGAAGCTGGCACACACTTTTAGGAGTTCCATTCTGAAACGAAATCAGCTGATTCTTTCGAGTAAGGGCAATGAGAGATATTCTTAACTGGTTGTTGATGATCTCAGTCGCACAAATATGTACACAAGTCACCACACTGCTGTAAGCAGGAGGAATAATGTATATATCACTTAATACTTCTTGACTTTCAAGAGAATATACACAAAATTTGGTATTCCAAATTGCATAATCTGATTTTGAAGGCTCTTGAGTACATTCTTCCTCAGATAAACAACATTCCTTTAGTCCCAATAAAACCATACCTAAATTTTCAATCTCCCCTGCCCACTGAATAGAGGAAAAGTTACCTGACACACTAACAACTTTGCCAGTTTGAGAAGAGATAAAGAAGAATGCTTTGATATGCCTCCATAAAATTAAAGGGCCATTAAGAACCCTTAGGCCATCCTTCATCTCATAGCCTAGTGTAAAACTCAAACGCATTTCAAATTTATTGGTACTGTGAAGGATTAGTAAAAAATATTCAAAAACATTATTCTTTTTATTTTTTTCTATCACAATGTAAGGGAGATTAATTCCAGTTCTGAAATCTGACACACAGTTGCAACACATGATTTTTAAATGAGAGTTTTCTTCCTTTATGGTAAAAAATCCAGTGGACTTCTGAACAAATACTTTTGTTCCTCTGTCAAATATCATTCTTCTGACATGTAATATGGGTGTTTTTGTAGGCTCTTTATCTGCAAAATTTCCTTTAGACAACTGGAAAACAAGGACTTCCCCATTATAACACAAGAGCCTTTCTTGTTCGTTAGATGACATTGCTTGTTTGCTAGTCATTCCACAATATCAAGTCTTTGTGCTGATCTAATTTTCAAATGCAAATTGATTCCAGTTGATGTTTCTAAACCTAAAAAAGAAATGAGGAAAAACTGCCATGAAGTAGGAAGGGTTGAAAAGAAAACACGTTTCTGTTAGAGAACTACAACATAGGTAACTACACATTTTATTAAGTAAACATTTTAAGCTTTTTATACTATTTTGACAATATCATACTTATAAAAAAAATCCTAAATATTATTTCTGTAGACGCTTTAAAAAAGTTTGCTAAGAATACAAATAACCATATCAAAAAAGATAACTAAATGTGTTAACGGCATATATTTAAAGCTTTAGATGCTCTATTAAAAGTGACTTCAGATATTTGTTCTGGCTCAGAAAATTGCTTAAGGGTTATACTTCTCTGTTTCAAACCTAACAACTCTAATGTGGTTTCCCACTCTCTGCCTTAGCCCCTTTAGAATGACAATTCAATTAGTGGTTTACTTGTCTTGCAACTCACTCTCCCCAAATACGTTGATTTTCAATTATACTTCTCCCACAGCCCAGGCAATTGGGCTTCTGCTTTCTAGAGACAGGAGCCTATACAGGCTCTAAGACAAAAAAGAAACCCCAGGAATAAAAATAGGAGCTGCTGTAACAAGGCTTTAAAAAATCTCCATAGGATTAATAAAAATAAATCTTAGTTTACAAAGGCAATGCCTTTGTATGCATTTGTATGACCCAACAAAGTCACTATTCTTATTCAAATTAGAAAAAATAGAGGATTAACATAATTTATTATAATGAACACAAGAATTAAATAATATCAATCATTCAAGCTTATTATATGGCAGGTACAATACATGCATTATTTAATTCTAATAACTATTGTCTTAAAATAAGTACCCTTATTATTCTACCTTTTAAGCAAGAAAGCCTTATTTTAAAGAAGATAAGAAAATTTTCCAAGGTTACAACACTAATCCACAGTTAACAGAAATCAGCAATGGTGCTAGTTTGGAAAAGGGGCCTTCTGACTCTGGAGTCTACACTTTTAACTACCACTCTGCCCTGGCATGCATTCCCTTATTCTGAACAAACTCATTGTAAGAAAGGCAACTTGAGAGAATTAGTAAAATAAAGGACAAAAGAATATCCTCAATATTGAACACATGTATAAAAAAAGTTGTTGATACCTCTTTACTCAGTCTTCTATATACTGCATACAAGAAATCCTAGCCAAAGCAATTAGGCAAGAGAAAGAAATAAAAGACATCCAAATTGGAAAGGAGAATGCAAAACTGTCCTTGTTTGCAGATGCCATAATCTTATACAGAGAAAACCCTAAAGACTCCACCAAAAAACTGTTAGAACTAATAAATTCAGTAAAGTCACAGGATACAAAATCAACATACAAAAATCAGCAGCATTTCTATTTGCTAAAAAGCAAACTATCTGAAAAAGAAATCAAGAAAACAATTCCATTTACAAAAGCTACAAAAAAAAATAAGATAACTAGAAATAAAGTTAACCAAAAAGGTCAATGATCTCTACAATGAAAACTATAATATACTGATGAAAAAAATTAAGATGACATAAAGTAATGGAAAGATCCCATGCTCATGGATTGGTAGAATTAATACTGTTAAAATGGCCATACTACCCAAAGCAATCTATAGACTTAGTGCAATGTCTAGCAAAATATCAATGACATTCTTCACAGAAATAGAAAAAACAATCCTGAAATTCATATGGGACCACAAAAGACCCCTAATAGCCAAAGCAATACTGAGCAAAAAGAATGAACCTAAAAGCATCATACTACCTGACTTCAAAATATACCACAAAGCTATAGTAACTGAAACAGCATGGTACTGACATAAAAACAGACACATGGACAAATGGAACACAATGGAGAGGCCGTAAATAAATTCATGCACCAACAACCAACTAATTTTTGACAAAGGTGCCAAGAACCACACATTGGGGAAAGGACAGTCTGTTCAATAAATGATGGTGCTGGGAAACTGGATATCCACATGCAGAGACCAGACTCCTACCTCTCACCATATAAAAAATCAACTCAAAATGGATTAAAGGCTTAAATGTAAACCTGAAATTATTACACTACCAGAACAAAACATAGGGGAAACATTTTATGACATTGGGCTGGGCAAGGATTTTTTTAAATAAGATCTCAAAAGCACAGTCAACAAAAGCAAAAAGAGACAAATGAGATTACATCAAATTGAAAAGCTTTTGCATAGCCAAAAAAAAAAAAAAAAAAAGTAAAGAGACGACCTACAAAATGTAAGAAAACATTTGCAAACTATACATCTGACAGGGGATTAATATCAGAATGTATAAAGAACAGCAATATCCCAATTTTTTAAATGGACAAAATAACTTAATAGACATATCTCGAAAGAAGACACACAAATGGTCAAAAGGTATACCAAAAAAATGCTCAATATCACTAATCATCAAGGAGACACAAATCAAAACCACAATGAGATACCACCTAATTCCAGTTTGAATGGCTATCATTAAAAAGACAAAGGATAACAAAGGTTGGCAAGCACGTGGAGAAAAAGGAACACTTACACACTGCTGGTAGGAATGTAAATTAGTATAGCCACTATGGAAAACAGTATGGAAGTTCCTCAAAAAACTAAAAATAGTACTACCATATGATCCAGAATCCCACTACTGGGTCTATATCCAAAGGAATGAAATCAATGTCAGAGATGTCTGCACCCCCATGTTTATTCAGCAGTATTTACAATAGCCAAAATATGGAATCAACCCAAGTGTCCAACAATGAATCAGTGGATTAAAAAATCTGATGTAGATACCAATTTTTGGTGCATAGCATGGAATACTATTAGTACAGCCACAAAATTAAATGAAATCCTGTCATTTGTAACAACATGGATGGACTTGGAAGACATCATGTTAAGTGAAATAAGCCAATCACAAAAAGACAAATACCACATGATCTCACTAATATCTGGAATCTAAAATTTTTTTAAAAGAGTTGCTATCATAGAAGCAGAGAGCAGAATACTGGTTATCAGAGACTGGGAAAAGGAGAGAGGATGGGAGGATGGGGAGGGGTTGCTCAAAGGGTACAAAGCTACAATTAGATAGGAGGAATATGTTCTAGTGTCCTATTACACAGTAGGGTAAAGATAGTTAACACTGAGGTGTGATTTATTACTTATTACAAAATAACTAGATGTTTTTGAATGTTCTTACCAGGAAGAAAGGATACATTCATGAGGGAAGGATACACTAAATACCCTGACTTGACCATTATACAATATATGTATCAAAACATCAAACTGTACTCTCCAGATATATACAATTACAATGTGTCAATAAAAACAGGTAAATAAGAAAAAAAGAAGTCATTGGCTTACTGGTTTGTTGTTAGGCAATTAACAGAAAGATCTGGGACAACAGGCATCACAAAGTAGTTTCAGCTTCATCAGTAAAGAAGATAGGGTAGGTAAATCAAAGGTGTGGCTTATACTTACGAAACTATGGTTTAGAGAAAATAAACATATTAGTTATATTCCATCAAAATGTATGAATAATAATGTATTTACCAAAGGTCCCATGTCAGGTTTCCTAGATTTCTAGAAAGGAAAAGCATGAAAATTACACATCCTGAGGTAAAGCTCTAAGAATTCATCATCTTTTACTACCTATTCAAAGTTTTTCAGATTTCTTAATATCAAAAACAAAAATCACCTCTGTATGAATTGTATTATTTTAACGTTAAATATCACAACTAATGTTTAATCAGTACAATGCTCTGGTTCACTTACCAATAACTTAAGTGTGATAGGAGTAAGGAAAACCTGATTATAAAATGGTCAGAATTTATGAAAGTTAGGCTCCTTACATTTTGTTCTTTAAATGTCATCATCAAGTTCCCTAAGTTAGAAACATCTATCTTCCAACTCTCTGTTCCAGTTGCCACTACTATAGTTCAGGCTGTGATCTCTCAGGCTGAGGTAAAAGCTTCTTAATTAGTCTTCCTTAATCTAATCTCTCTTCCCTCCAATATATCAACTCATTTATGCTATTTAATACATCAGTTAATTGTTCTAAAACACACTCTTGATCCTGTCACTGTCCACCCCCTAATCCAAAAGCTTACATGCCCCTTGCCTTTCTCAATAGACCTGTGATTCTTGAATTACTACCTGGAAAAATAGATGCTAAACACTGTGTATTGAACATATGAATGGTGTAGAGAAAAAAAGCTTCCAAATCATTGCTATGAAGCTTAGCATGGCATTCAAAACTCTGTTGTATAATCCTAATTCAACCTGCTTTCAATACGATCTCCAGGCAAAAAGCAAACTTATTCTCATGAACTTAAACTGATCTAAAAACATAAATCACTATTTATGACTATTGAGTGAAAAGTTTTTGCAAGACTTATTGAATTTACATATTATGTGCACATCCACTATATTTTATACTGATGCAACATGTTTTCAATCTTGTTTGTTTTTAATGTTTGATATTTATTATATCCAAGTAATAATCGTTAAAATTTAATTCATTGCTAAAATGAATTTTAACTTTTTTCCCAGCTTTATTGAGGTGTAACTGCTAAAACAGTAGATATTAAGTATTGCTGCTGCAACATCTATTTTTAAAGTTCTTGGCATATGTTCACAAAACCTGCAGGCCATGAAATAACTGGCATTTAAAAAAAAAATAGAAACATATCTGGAAACAAATCAAACTAAGGTTCAATTTAGAGGTTCTTAGTCCAATTATAAGCAACCCCTCACTATTTTAAACTCTGCTTATCAGGGCCCCAGGTTTACTATTCTAGCCTATGGGCTATTTGACTTTTTACTTATTAACATTATAACAGTGGCTGCAGAAGATACAGAAGAAGTAACTAGGGGTGGCGGTGCAGGGTCAGGGTGGCCGGGCGGGGCGTGGAGACCAGAAAGTAGATTATTTATAAAATACTACATAATTAATTTGAGCTTTTCCTGTTCTATATTACCATACATCAAAGTTGACTGTATCTATTTTATACATAAAATTAAAACAGATGTGTGTGTATACTAGAGAAATGATAATATATACAAGCATATGCTAACATAAAAATAGTAGGCTGGCAATAAAATTATCATCCTCATCTACTCTTTACTGCCCCCCTCTTAATAAACATGTTCATTCTCTTTAAATGCTCATAAATCATTTTGGCCCTATAAATGTGGAAATTCTTTAAATAAACTATCAGTGTGGTTCCAGATTATCCTAGAAGAGCAGATGACGTCCAAAAAGTCTAAGAAATCATATTAACTGTGACCAAGAGAAAGTATCCTTGGGAAAAAAGTAGAATTAAGACGCTCAACCAAAATGGCACCTAATAATACTGAACATAATTTTATGAAGATAATAATGATAGATGTTGTTTTTCCAAGACATATGACATTGTTAACCAAAGTAAATTAACTTTCCTACAAAATAGGGCCACTGTTAAAAGTTTTTTTCTCCCTACATAAGTTATTTATTGGGTCCTATACAGAATTGATCTCACCTTTTTCAACATTATCTAATATACCCAAAATGTGAGTAAATGTGGGAGAATCATGATCAACTAAATTAGAGAATTTGGGAAGATTACGCTAAAGAAGATTTTTATGCCATATTAAGGACTTATAAATTTCTCATATAAGTAATGATAACCCACTGAAAGACTTCAAAAACAGAAATCACAGGACTGTACTTTTGAGTTATGAAGATCCTGGTGACAGTGTTAAAGATGTGAGTGACATCAGACTGGAAAAAGAGCTAACAATTAGAAGAAAATTATGAGTACTTAAATAAAAGGGAGAGATGACTCTGAAGGTAATTTGGCAGTCAACTGAAATGCATATACCCAGTAGTTTCATTTGTAGATATAAACCCAGAGACATAATCCCACATATGAATGAATACATTGCTCTAGAATGCTCACTGTGCTGATATTTGCAATATAAAAAAAGTAAAAACCTCAATGAACACCAATAGGGGAATGAGTATAGATGGACTATCAAACAAGAGTTAAAAGGAATGAATTAGATCTATCTATCTATATATATGTGTGTATATATATATATATATAATCATGGTTAAATTTCAAAAATTAAATGAATTAAAAATTAAGTTGCAGACAAATGTACACTGCAGTATATTATGTAAATTAAAACAAATAAAACAGCATTATATATGTTCTATTTACCTACAATGACTACAGTCCCTGAGTGCTTTCTCAAGAAATAGTGCCATGTACTTTTTTTTTTTTTTTTTACTGAAGAAACAGTGCCAGGTACTGCTCTAAGCACTTTGGATTAACTCGTTTCTTCCTCACAACATCTTTATGACATAGGCACTGTTACTATCCCATTTTATAGATGGAGAAACTGAGGCATGGAGTTTCAGGATCTTCTCAAAGGCTTGCAGATAAGAAGTGACAGAGCTAGGATTCAAACCCAGGCAGTATGATCCAAAATAAAAAATGTAAAACTGTAAACATTTCATGCCAAATTCTGTATGACTGTTGATTCTGGACAAGGAAGTGTCCAGGATAGGTGAGTAGAGGTAGAAGAAGACTTTAGTTATATCTGAAATATCTTTTAAGGATGTAGTCAAACAACGTTTAAACAATGTGTTCATTTTTTCCCATAAAACAATGTAAATATATTTAAAAGCCTACGACAAAAGATGCTAACATGCCATTCTGTCATGGATGACTACGGTTGATGGAAATATGGGGGACTATTCTTTCAACTTGTTTGTAGTTTTTAGTATCTTTCAACTTTAAAAAAGGCAATATTGTACGCGCAACTATTTTCTTTCAATTGTTATTAACTGACGAACAAAATTTGTTCCAGTCCCTTTAAATCAAAATCTTTCTCGACCTTGACACTATTGACATTTTGCGCTGGATAAGTGTTGTGAATTTTCATGTACACTGGAGGATGTTTGGCAGCGTCCCTGATCTCTATCCACTAGTAGCCAGTAAGCATCTCTTTTGCCCCCGGCCCCCAGCAGTGGCGACTAAAAATGTCTCCAGAGGTTGCCAAAGGTCCCCTGGGTGGTAAAACCGCCCCCCCAACACACACACCCCCACCCCGCGGCTGAACACAACTACCTTAATAAGCCGAAACACGCTTTTATCATTTAACTTTATATAATTATTTGAGATTAAAGATTATTTGAGATTAAATATTTTGCTCATTAAGCATCTCACACTCCAAGCTGGAAGGATACTGAAGGGATGAAAAAAAGCTTCAAGCGAATGTAGCACTTAAAATCCAATTATCATTCCAAGGAATGACAGACCCAGGTCTCGGGATGCCCGCTTCCTTCCCTCTCTCCCGCAATGCGGGGACAAGGGGAGGAAATCCAGCCCCATCGCCCCCTCTGCTAAGTCCCGGGAAGGGAAGACTTGCCAGCCCCATCCAACCTCAACGCAGCTGCAACATACCGGAGGCCCCACGCGGATACAGTATCCATCGGCTCCAAACCTCCCGCCAGCGCGCTGCATCCTGGGAGGCCGGGCGGAGGGTGCGTCGAACGCAGAGGAGGCGGAGCCTAGAAGCCAGCCAGGAGACTGTTGCCGAGGGAGGCTGAGGAGGCGGGGCCCTGGGGAGTGTTGTGAAAGCAGAGAGCCAGCGAGCTCTCTAGGGCGGAGCTCCGCGGGGGAAGCGCCGGCGATCTCGCGGCTGGCGGGGGCGGGACCGCAGTGCGGGGGATGTCGCGGGGCGAGGCCAGACGAAAATCGAATGGGACCTAGGCTGAGGGCCTGGTCCCGCCTCCAGACCCAGGCGTCCGCATTGGATTGGGCGGTGCGGCGGCGCTTCTGTCCGCCTTCCGGTGTCACGCGACCGCCTCCCCCTCCCACCCTTCTCTGTCTACCTCTGGGCGGGACTGCCGGGTGATGAGATACTCGGTTGGCGACGGTAGAACGGGCGACGGCGACAACCGCAATCACATCCACGACCGTGATCATGGCCGAGGTGAGGAGCCTATTGCACTGCCGCTGGCCCCCCGGACCCGGAAGCCGCCTCTGAGGCCCGGGGACCGAGCGCCGGTGTGCAGGTGGGCTGGGTTGAGGGTAAGCGGGTTGATGCAAGTAGTATCTAAGGTCCCGTCGTGTCTCCCATCCAGAATCACGCCCAGAATAAAGCCAAGCTCATCTCTGAGACCCGGCGGAGGTTCGAAGCGGAGTATGTGACAGGTGGGTACTCTGTTCCGGGTGTTAAGGAAGGTGTGCAGTGAGCATTCCCAACTTTGCTGGAGTGTTTGTGAGTGTATTTGTGGGAGGTGTTAGGGACCCTTTCGACCCTCACAGGAATGATGCTGGCCACGTCTCAAAGGTTTTCCTCTCCATGACAAGCCGTGTGCACTGCTTCAAATGGTCAAGTGGTGTGTCCCATGCTCCCTTTAAAGGGTTAATGTAAGTTGGAAATCGGTTAAGTTTTTAGCATACCCTCGTGTTTATGGAACTTGCGGGATACTTGTTAGGCCCACAACACGGGTGACATTGTCCAGTCCACGGTTCCACTGCTGGCCTTTCACCAGCAACACTAAAGAAAATGTACCTGGAAACTGCCATAGTACTATTGATGTGTACTTAATTGAGTATACAAATTCCTTGGATATTTTGTTTGATTTGGCTTTCATACAACCCAGCGTGCTACCCACAGAATAGGCCCTCCAATGCTGGAACAAGTACTTATCCCAAACTGTATCTTGCAAAGTACCTATGAGTCCAGAATTGATTTATTGGTTGAACACTCTGTGTCCAGCTGTCACAGATACTTGAGTTGTCAGATACTTAACTGAATATTTAATACTTGTACAGTAATTTTGTAAAACATACGGAATAACTTATTGTAAATATGGAATTAAATAAGGATTTATATGTTGCCTACCTTAAGATTGATTATAATCCTGACCCTGCCACTAAATAGCTTGTCTATTCTGAGCCCGTTTTCATATCTGTGAAGTGCAAATAATAAAGTTAGTAGGATTAAATTTTTTTAAAAAACATATATCAAACCATCTAGCATGTCTTAACATAGTAGACTCTCAGTGAATATTTTGCCTCAGTTGTCATTTTGGTTACTGTGAAAGGAGTTAAGCTTCTACATCTTGACTAGTACTCAGCAGAGGTTCCCTGCAACTTTAAACCATCCTAGATTATACATCAGTTGATGACATAGAAAAAATATGGAAATCGGTTCCAAATACTTGTCAGTAAATCTTTTCATATCTCCTTGCCAATTTTCTTCACACCCCAAACTTTGTTCCAGAGAGTTGCAAAAGCACTTGATTCACTTTTCACCCAGAGTTCCCATTTCTAATAATATAGCTGGTTCCAATAAAGAGATCCTTCTTCAATTGCTTTCTACAGAAATGTAACTATTATAGCTGTTAATACATGGTTTATAATATTTTAAGAAGTAACTCAGAATTCGACCTAATGAGCTAGTAACACCCCAATAGTCATTTATTTATGCCCAAGGGAGGAAGCAGAATACAGGCAGAAATTAGGCAATAAACAAGATCTTAAAGGTCATCTTGGGGCAGCCTCCTCATTTTTAAAATGAAGAAAGTGAGGTCTAGAGAGATTAAGAGATTTGCTCAAAATCCCTGATGTTATTGGCTAGGCCAGGACTAGTGCTCATGTCTTCTGATTTTCACTACAGTAATCTTTTGGCAATACCATGATGTCAAGTTAGATCATGTCACTCTCCAGCTTGAAACCTTCAGTGCCTTTCCAACTGCGTTTAGAATAAAATCCCAATTCTTTATGGTGGCCTGTAGGCCATGTGTGATCTGGCTCTTGCCAGCCCCCCACCCCCATCCTCATTTGTTACTACTCTGCTTGCTTAGTGCAGATTTGACCACCGTTCAAAGTAAGATACGTGTTATATGTTGCAACCCAGGACAAACACGTGCATACTCACATAACTGAAGCAAAATTTCATTAAAGAATACTTCTGAAAACATGTGACTCTGGATATATTTTTTCTATTCGACTTCCTTTTAAAAAATGCAATTACCCACAAACTTAACATCACAATTTAAAATGTGACCCCCGGTTTGAAAAACCACGACTAGCCACACTGCCTTGTGTTCCTCAAACAGAATGAGGCTATTTCCATTTTGGACTTTTCCACTTCTCTTTGCCTGGGAAGATTTTACCCAGGTATTGCGCATGGCTTGGTCCTTTTTTCTCGTCAGTGTTTAAATGTATCTGAGAGGCCTTCACTGATTATTAAATGTCTCCATCTTGTTTATTTTCTCTGCTTTACAGCCCTTATCGTAATCTGTAATTATCTTGTTCATTGGTTTGTGTGTTTTTCATTTCCTCCAGTAGAATGTACATGGGTTCTGTAGCAGCCTATAGACATTGAGAGCAGAGGCCTTGTGTGTCTTACTTACCTCTGTATGCCCAGCACAGTTCTCAATATATACTTACTGAATGAATATAGCAATACTTAAATATATACATAAGAAGATTGGTCCAATTTTAAAGATTTGCATGGAAAAAGAAAATAGAAGCCTTTGAAGACCTTCTTACCTTAAGGTTTCAGTTGTTTCCTGGAATATGACAACAGATAAAGGTAGAATTGGAAAGTGATAATAAAAGGGGTGTTTTGTTTGTTTGTTTGTTTGTTTAATTTGCCTGTGTTTTCCCCTTAGAATTTGCTTTTAGAAATTAACTCAGGTGTTTAGAACATTCACTTTCCTTCTTTTTCTTTCACCCTTTCTATTGTCATTAACAATATTTTGTTTCAGAAGAGGCTTAAGGCAGACTTAAGCAAAGTTGATGTTTTTCCTAAAGGAAAATATTTATTTTCTGCAAGTGTGTCACTTCAAGCACAAACTGTATTCCAGAAATGCTTTTGGAGGTAGGTTCTTAGGAATCCCAAGCACATTTTTGTGTCCATAGAAACTAAGTTACAATTATGGATAGATTTTTAGCTGGCAAAAAGAATGAAATATTAGCCCCTAATTATGGTACTTTTTTCCTTATTGTTTCTGAGAAATTCCATGCTGAGTCTCAAATGAGAAATGTTTCCCATTCTTTCTTCCTCTTTCTCATGCCCAAGGAAAGAGACTAATCTCTTGTGACAATAATTTATTAAGTTCCTTAAGTACTCATTATATGCCTAATTCTGGGAAGCAGTGTATCAGTATTAGAGAAAGAACGGAGGAAGGGTAGAGCCCCTTCTCAAACTACTACAACCTAGTAGAGGCATTAAAACAGAGATCGCTATTAAAATTAAGGCAAATTGTATTAAGAGTAATGGTGCTGAAATATTTTCTGTAAAAGTCAAAGAGAGAAATAACATCTGGCTGGGGTGACTAGTTTAGCACAGAGTTAGAAAAAAATTCATTAAAAAGATGGTGTTTCTCATGAACTTTGGAAGATGGTAGAACTCAGCCAGGTAGAGAAGGTGATCCAGGCAGATTGAATAGTCTGAACTGAGGCACTGAGGTCAAAAGGTATGGGGCATGTTCAGAAGCAATAGGAAGTCTACTTTGATAACCTTAAGGAGGGTAAGCACACATGGCTAAATACAGTGGGAATATAGTGTAGAGAGCCTTGGGCACCAAAGTCACGTGTTTGTACTTTAGTTAATATGGAGAGACATTGAGAGGTTTGTGTGTTTTGTAATTAGGTTTGTTGTCTGGCGTTACAAGTATATGAATTCATTTCAATTAATTTGGGTCATACCAAAAATATCTGAAGAAACCCCCATAAACTTACCATTCAGAGATAAGTGTCATAACAGTGGATACATTGTTTACAGTCTTTTCTCTTTTTTTTTTTTTTTTTGAGACGGAGGTTTGCTCTTGTTGCCCAGGCTGGAGCGCAATGGCGTGATCTTGGCTCACCGCAACCTCTGCCTCCCGGGTTCAAGCGATTGTCCTACCTCAGCCTCCTGAGTAGCTGGGATTACAGGCATGTGCCACCATGCCCAGCTAATTTTGTATTTTTAGTAGAGATGCGGTTTCTCCATGTTGGTCAGGCTAGTCTCGAACTCCCGACCTCAGGTGATCGCCTGCCTCGGCCTCCCAAAGTGCTGGGATTACAGGCATGAGCCACCACGCCCGGCCTACAGTCTTTTTTCTATACACTTAAGAAAACAAAGTTAGAAGACTATTCTGGGCTAGGCACGGTGGCTCACGCCTCTAATCCCAGCACTTTGGGAGGCCAAGGCTGGTGGATTATGAGGTCAGGAGATTGAGACCATCCTGGCGAACACGGTGAAACCCCGTCTCCACTAAAAATAAAAAAAAAATTAGCCGGGCATGGTGGCGGGCGCCTGTAGTCCCAGCTACTCGGGAGGCTGAGGCAGGAGAATGGTGTGAACCCAGGAGGTGGAGCTTGCAGTGAGCGGAGATCGCACCACTGCACTCCAGCCTGAGCAACAGAGCAAGACTCCATCTCAAAAAAAAAAAAAAATTCTGTATATAATTTTGTGTGTTGTAAAATACATTTTTATTGACATGATTTTATTTCTCTGTATTTATGAAGTAAGCAACATTGTATATTGCCATTTAATATTTGGTTCTATAAATAAAAGATAGTTTTCTTATCTTTTGTCTTAGATAGTCCCTTTGTGGACATTTAGATTCTTTCCAGTTTCATTTAATACAGTTTTTTGTGCAGTAGTTGAGATTATTTCCTTAAGATTCATGTTCAGAAATTGAATTATTGGTTTTAAGAGTGTTCATATTTTTCAGGCCTTTGCTCATACGTGCTAAACTTCCTCCATGGAAGTTGCACCAATATTCATTCCTGCCGGCTTGTAGGAGAGTGTTAGTCTTACCACACCCTTACTCATATTTAGTGTTGTTATTTCTTAACTGATGGTTGTTTTAGTTTGCTTTTGATTGCTAATAAGGGTAAATTATTTTCATGCATTTACATCCATTTGTAGTTTAAACATTTTTTTATTAGTATGACTTTTAATATTAGTCTGGGCTTTTCTTGTTTATGTCACTTTTACTTTTTTTCAGTTTTTGAATATATTCAAAATTACCCATTCCTTTGTGGTTTCTTCTATGGCTATTAAGTTAATAGGTTGATGCAAAAGTAATTGTGGTTTTTGCCATTAAAAGTGACTTTCTAGTCTTTTAATTTTTGTTTTGGTTTGGTTTACTATTTTTTTTTCTTCTTTTTTTATTATACTTTAAGTTCTAGGGTACATGTGCACAACGTGCAGGTTTGTTACATATGTATACATGCACCATGTTGGTGTGCCAACGGTTTACTATTTTTTAATTTTGAGTTTTGGAATTCTGTTTATGTACAAAATGTATAAAACGTGAATAAAATAAACACGCATGTGCTGACTACTCAGCCAAAGAACTAGAGCCTCCCAGTACCTTAGAAGCCTCCTGTATATCCCCATGCCTGCTATTCAGGGAACAGTTTTCTGCTTTGGTGTTACTCATTCTCTTACTTCTCATTAGATTTACAGCCTATGACATATTCCTCACCAATACTTCATTAGGTTTTGTCTCTTTTTGAACTTTATATTAAAACTGAATATATTTTTTCATGATTTGCTTCTGTTGCTCAAAATTCAGTTATATTGTCAGATATGACTAATTTATTCCTTTTTATGGCTATGTAGTAGTTCATAGAATAAATATATCAATTAATGGGTTTGGGGTTGTTTCTAGGTTTTTGTGTCATGTACAGTATAGCTATGAACATCCTTATACATGTCTGGTGCACACGTGCAAGAATTTCTCTTGGGCAGTGGTTCTCAAAGTTGGTTCAAGAACTGGGGTTCCTTGAGACGTTGCAAGGAGTTTGAGAGGTTAAAACTGTTTTCATAATACTAAACTACCATTTTCCTTTTTCACCTTCATCCTCTCACAAGCATATGGTGGCATTTTCCAGAGGCTGGGTGGCATGTGATGATGACATTGTTCTGATGGCTGATAGACTGTGTGCTTTATGTTCTCATGTCTAATTCTTTTTCTCAATTTTCATACCTAATACAGTAACTAGCAATAAATATAACCCATATCAACAAAGAAACTTTTGGGGGATCCGCAATTGTTTTTCAGAGTGTAAAAGGTGTCCTGAGACCAAAACGTTTGAGAACTGCTGCTCTAGGGTTTGTTTCCACCAGTAAAATGAGTAGGTGGTAGAATAGGCACATTGTTTCACGTTCAACTTCAGTAGGTAATGCTGAACTGTTTCCCAAAGTGATTGTACTAGTTTTCATTTTAACCAGCAGTATTTGGGCATCCTTGTTTTTCTACATCCTAAAAATAGGCACTGTAACTTAAAAAAAAAAAAATTGCCCAACTGATGGGTATGTTGGGAGATCTCATTGTGGTTTTAATGTCTTTGAATACCAGTGAGATTGAGCTTTTTTTTTTTCATACCTTTATGGGACCTTTGGTTTCTGCTTCTGTGAAAATTACTCCTTCCAACTCTTCTTGGCCCTTATTTCTTCCATGTAAACTTTAGAATCAGCTTATCATGTTTCTGCAAAACAAAACAAAAACCACTTTTGTTGGGATTTCAGTGGTATTATGTTAAATCGGAATATAATTTCATGGAAGTTGACATTATCATGGTTGAGTCTTTTTATCCAAGAACCTGGTATATATTTGTATCTGCTAAAGTCTTCCTTATTGAAAGATTTATCATTTTCCTTATAGTGGTTAACACAATCTTTTGTTGTGTTTCTTCCCAAATACTGTATGTGTTTTATTTTTGTTGTTGTTATTTAAATGGTATGTCTTAATATATATTTTCTGAATGATGGTTGCTGGTTTATGGGAAATATATATGACTTTCTTCCATTAATATTGAATTTACTCTTATAAATTCTGATAATTTACCTGGGATTTTTTTATGTACATAATAACCACCTTGAAGTATTGTTTTCTTTCTAACTTTCCAATTCTTAAATCTTTCAATGCTTTTCCTTTACTACATTGGCTGGAATTTTTAGAACACTGTTGAATAGAACCAGTGATAATAGCCTACTTATCTTATTCCTGATGATAGAAAGATGGCTCTGAACATGTCACCATTAAGTATGATCTTTGTATATACCCTTTATCAAAGTGAAGACATTTTCTTCCACTTTTGGTTTGCTAGTTTGGGTTTTTTGTTTGTTTTGTTTAGTTCCCATCATGATTGATGATTAAGTTTTACCAAATGCAGTTTCTTCATCTGTTGCACACATTTATTGTATTTGATGACATTTTCATTTGGTTTTTCTCCTTTACTGTGTTAATATGGTAGATTACATTGATAAGGTTTTTAAAATAAATTGCTAAATTCAGTTTACTAATAGTTTAAGAATTTTACATTTGTATTCTTGAATTGGCCTATAATTTTCCTTTCTAGTGTTTTTCTTGTGCAATATTGACATCAAGATTATCTAAGCTTCAGAGTGAGTGTTTCCTCTTTTCTATTCCCTATAAGATATGTTCATTGTTTAGCACAACCTGATTCCCCAAATTCACCACTCCCCCAATTTATTATTGTTGTTTTATATATCGGTGTTTGTTTACTTACCATATATTTACTACTATTTTGATTTACCCTTTCTTCCTGAGTTTCAGATCTTGTATCGTGGGTCATTATTGTTTCATCTAAAGTATAACCTTTAGATTTCTCCTGGTGGGATCTGTTGGTAGTAAACTTTCTTGGTCTTGAAAATACCTTTATTTTGTCCTTTTTTTTTTAATTAAGCAATTAGCTTTGAGGAATGCCTTCATTTTGTTAGGCTGAAGGAGACAAAGTGGTTAGAGAAGTAGGAGAACCAGGAAACTTTATTATTGTAGATAACAAAAAAAGGAGAATTTCAAGGACAGGAAGATAAGCAGTAAATGGAAGAAACTCCTGTAGAGTAAAGGGAACATATAACAGGGATTGTCCTTATTGATTACTCTTTCTTGAAAGGAAAATGACATTTAAAATGTAACTATACTACTGGAGAGTTCGCCTACGTGTCTAGACTATGAACCACTCAGGGACCAGCTCAGGCTCCACTCATCTTTGCATCTGCAATACCTGGCTCTTTTAGGCTAGCATGTGGCAGGTAATCAGAGATTAGTGCTCATAGGTAGTGAGTTATTATTATTTCCAAGTGAGGAAGCCTTTGAAAGATTGATAAATAAACAGACACGCTTGGATTTGCTTAAATTCTGCTCCATCATTAACATTTTCAAGATCAACCTTTTTAAAGTTGTCATCATCAGAATAAGAGGAAAAGATCTTAAGAGGTTATCAGATGAATGGATAAAGAAAATGTGGTATATATGCAACCATAAAAAAGGATGAGGTCATGTCCTTTGTAGGGACATGGATGAAGCTGGAAACCATCATTCTGAGTAAACTATCGCAAGGACAGAAAACCAAACACCACATGTTCTCACTCATAGGTGGGAAATGAACAATGAGAACACTTGGACACAGGGTGGGGGAAGGGGGGAGGGATAGCATTAGGAGATATACCTAATGTAAATGACGAGTTAATGGGTGCAGCATAATAAAAAAAAAAAAAAAGAAAAGAATGTGGTATATGTATACAGTGGAATACTATTCAGCCTTTTAAAAAGAAGGAAAGCCTATCATTTGTAGCAATTTGGGTGAACTTGGAGGACATGTTAAGTGAAATAAGTGAAATAAACCAGGCCCAGAAAGACAAATACCACATGATCTCACATAAATGTTAATGTTTTAGATTTTTAACGTTGAACTCACACAAGTAGTGAATAGAATGTCAGTTACCAGGGGCTGGAGGGGTGAGGGTTGAGGCAGGAGATTCAAGAGATATGAATCAAAGGAAACAAAATTTCAGTCAGACAGGAGGAATAAGTTCCAGAGATACATTGTACAACATGGAGACTATAGTAAATACAATGTATTGCATAGAATGGCAATCATTAAAAAGTCAGGAAACAACAGGTGCTGGAGAGGATGTGGAGAAATAGGAACACTTTTACACTGTTGGTGGGACTGTAAACTAGTTCAACCCTTGTGGAAGTCAGTGTGGCGATTCCTCAGGGATCTAGAACTAGAAATTCCATTCGACCCAGCCATCCCATTACTGGGTATATACCCAAAGGACTATAAATCATGCTGCTATAAAGACACATGCACACGTATGTTTATTGCGGCATTATTCACAATAGCAAAGACTTGGAACCAACCCAAATGTCCAACAATGATAGACTGGATTAAGAAAATGTGGCACATATACACCATGGAATACTATGCAGCCTTAAAAAATGATGAGTTCACGTCCTTTGTAGGGACATGGATGAAATTGGAAATCATCATTCTCAGTAAACTATCGCAAGAACAAAAAACCAAACACCGCATATTCTCACTCATAGGTGGGAATTGAACAATGAGAACACATGGACACAGGAAGGGGAACATCACACTCTGGGGACTGTTGTGGGGTGGGGGGAGGGGGGAGGGATAGCATTGGGAGATATACCTAATGCTAAATGATGAGTTAGTGGGTGCAGCGCACCAGCATGGCACATGTATACATATGTAACTTACCTGCACATTGTGCACATGTACCATAGAGCCTAAAGTATAATAATAATAATAATAATAATAATAATAATAATAATAAAAGAAAAAAAAATTGCTGAGTGTAAATTTTAAGTGTTCGCAGTACAAAAATAAGTATGTGAAGTAATGCATGTCAGTTAGCTTGATTTTGCTATTCCACAATATATAAACATCATGTTGTATACCATAAATATAATTTTTGTCAATTAAATTAATTTTTTAAAAAGTTACCAATTTTTGTCCTTATTACGTATCTAAAAATATCAAGACTGCTTTGGAGAATATCAGATTGTAACTTCACATTGGAGACCAAATTTGGTAAACCTATTTATTTTTTAATGTTTCTTTTCAGTAATGACTTTTTGCAATGCCTGGTGAATATTCTTTTTTTTTTTTTTTTTTTTTTACTCATCTCTTTAAGTTGTTTATACCTGTTCTTCATATATCCTCATTCTGAATGGTTAGGGAAATGTGCAGCTCGAAAGAGTCTGTTACTAGGTGCTGGGCGTGATGGCTCACACCTGGAATCCCAGCACTTTGGGAGGCCAAGGCGGGTGGATCACAAGGTCAGAAGTTCAAGACCAGCCTGGCCAAGATGGTGAAACCCCGTCTCTACTAAAAATACAAAAATTAGCCAGTCGTGGTGGCGGGTGCCTGTAATCCCAGCTACCCGGGAGGCTGAGGCAGAGAATTGCTTGAACCCGGGAGGCGGAGGTTGCAGTGAGCCGAGATCGTGCCACTGAACTCCAGCCTGGGCAACAGAGTGAGACTCCATCTCACAAAAAAAAAAAAAAAGAGTCTGTTACTAGAATACTGTCATTTCTAAGATGTCAGTTTGTTTTTAGTCATTGTCATTTGGAAAGCTTGCATGAGAGGAGTGGTCTGTTAACCAAATCTACTGTGTGCTCTTGATAGTAGTACTCTATCATATGAATGTTTTTCATTACTGAAAATTTACCCTCTAACAAGAATTTTGGTTTGATAAGATCTCTAGGAGATTGAGTAGTGCTCACAGAAATTCCTAAAGGATTTTTTCTTCCTGCAGCCATTTTGCAAGGAATAGGAGGACAAAAATTTGCTACATTTCAATCAAAACTAGTTTAAGCTGGACTTGTAGTGACTATAAAGATTTGGCATATGTGTGTAGAATTTTCTTTGATATTAGATACTAGTACTTACTAGCTGAGCCATGATTTGCAGAAGCTTTACTTTACCCATTATACTGCTATATATTCACAACTGACATAGGACATTCATAGACTATTTTAAAGTTTTTCTACAAGTACTTACTCTATACCCAGATCATTGGAGGAAGAAAACAGATAAAAATGTGTAAGGAAAAGTAAAAGGCATGAGAAACCCAATATACATTTAATCAAACTTCCGGAAGGAAAAAAAGTGTGCTATTAGAAGAAATAATAATTGACAGTTATCCAGAATTTATAAAAGATATCAAATCCTCAGATTAAAGAACCATAAGAAAATCTGAGCATCATAGAGAAAAAGAAATTAATCTCAACGCTTATTTTAGTGAAACCAAAAAACACCAAGGACAGAGAAAATCTAACAACCCAAAGAGAAATGACACATTATCGACAAAGAAACAAAAATCAGACTGATACTTGATTTCTCATCAGTAACAGTATTGCCAGGAAACAGTGAAATAATTTTCTGAAAGTGCTGAGGGAAATAACTGCTCACTTAGAACATTTATTCAAAAGTGAAGGTAAAACTTTTTAGGCATGCAAAGATTGACCATTGCTGAAAAAAAAAAAAAAAAAAAACTACTCATCTACTTCACTAGTAAGTAAATAGTACACCAAAGGAAGCAGAGGGATGCAAGAAGTAAGAAAAGCAAAGAAATGGGCAGGCAAATTAGTAAATAAAAAATCTAACTGTGGATAGTAAGAAAAAGCAGAAATAATAATAAGAGCAGAAGAAATGGAGGTAAAGTATTACAAGGAACTTTCAGAATGAGGATAGAGATACTAACTGCAGATTTTGTTGTTTTCAATGTGAATACTTAAAATAAGGGTAATCATTGAAAGACAGAAATAAAATGTTTGACTTCCACACCAGTGGAGGAATGAAAAGGGGAATGGAGGAAAAGTCCTCTCCAGGAAGAAGCAGAAAAGGAGAAAAAAAGCAGCATGGTTACCAGAAAACACAGAGGAAGGCAGCAGAAATAATCCCAACTTTATCAATAGTTACTATAAATATAAACTGATTTCTACATATTAGATATCAGATTAAATTTTTAAAGATCTTAACTGCATGCAGTCTAAAAGAGACTAATCTAAAATAAATTAATGTAGAAAGGTTGAAAATAGATGGAAAAAGATATACAAAACAAATATTAACCGAAAGTAATGTTGTTTCAGCAGTACTTTAGGTAAAATGTTACTTAGGGTGAAAGACATTAATACATATAAAAAGAGATACTATTTGTGATAAAAGGAACCGTAAAAGGGTATAACACCTAGGAACTAACAACATAAAAAACTACCTAACCATATAACCTTAAAATACTCAAAGCAAAAAGCACCCAGAATCATAAGGGGAACTCAAGAAATCTACAAACGTGTTGAATGATTTTAACAACGCTCTTTCAGAAATAGAACTAGCAGGCAAGAAATATTTAAGATTTAGAAGATTTTAACACTACAATGAGCAAATTTGATTATAGATATATATGTGTGTGTGTATGTATATGAGTATATAGACTCTCCTGCCCATCTAGTAGAGAATATATACTTTTTGAATATATATTTGTACTTTCAGAGTTTTTGCAAACATTCGCCACATACTAAGTCATAAAGGGGGTCTCAGAAAATTCCAAAGAAGCTACATCATACAGACCATGCCCATACATTATTAAGCAACTACATCAGAAGTCACAATAATAGGTACTTAAAAACATGTCATATGATAGGAAACTAGAATAACATACCTCTAAATAATCCATGGATTACCAACTTCTCAGCAATGTGTGTAATTCTTCTGCTAAATAACCCATGGGTTAAAGAGGACATCACAATGGAAATTCTAGAGTACTTAAAGTTAAGTGTATCTTCTAAAAACCTACAGCAAATGTCATGTTTAATTGGGGAACTTTAGAATAATTCCTATAAAGTCAGGAAAAAGACAATGATTTCTGCTATTATTTCAATAACTACATTATATAGGATAACTTAGTTATGAATGTGGCAGGAAAATATGAGGTATAAAGTTTGCCAATCTTGTCATAGGCTTATGATAACAATACAAAATCCTCTAAACTGCCTAATCTAGCAAAGAAATGCAAGGCTTTTATGGGAAGATCAAGGGTAACTTCAGCTTTATCTATGACATTCTAGTCCTTTTATTAAAAAAAAACTGAAGCGAATAACTTAATATTTGTTAATTTTGGGTTACAGCTACATAAATATTTGTTAACATTATTTTCTATTCTGTAATTTTTAACTTTTCAAAAGGGAAGGAAATAAAACAGTTTATTAGTGAAGTTCTGGATCCTCAATGAACTCAAGATCTACTAGGGGATAGACTTGTACATGGCTAATCATTCAGTAACAAAGATTTAGCATGTACTTACTGTGTGTTGGGCAGAGTTGGAGGGAGCAGGGTGTGACTTTTCAAAGTCCCTGACCTCATGGAGCTTAGTAGAAGAGACAGCATCAGTCCCACTCCTCTCATGCCATCCCCTTTTTGAGGAGCTCCTCTCAAAATGACTGACTCTTACTATTATCCTATTAGTTTTGATGAAATTGGCTTTACATTCTCCCATTTGACCAAAATGAGCCAAGTGAATGATTATAGATAGTGGGCTTATGCCAAGACCTTGAGGCAGAGTCTGTAATATACAGGAATAGACCAAGGTCCATTATATCTAATTAACCTGGATAACTGGCTGGTGACTGATGAGGACCTGGAGAACAGTTTTGAAAGTTTAGCTTTGCTTGTTCAAGTGTACTAAGGAATCCAGCTCTTGAAGGATAAGAACTGAAGCAGAAAGCACCTCCCGTTTTTACAATAGACCAGAGATCAGCAAAGTCCTGTTTTTGTATGACCCTTGAGCCAAGCCTTTTAAAGGGTTGTTACACACACACACACACACACGCACACACACACACACGCGAGAGAGAGAGAGAAAAATCAGCAACAGAGAATATAATAAGAATATAATATGGCCCTCAGAGTCTTAGATATTTGCCATCTGGGCCTATACAGAATAAGTTTGCCAGCTCCTGCAGTAGAACAACAGTTCTCAAAGTGTGGTCCCTGACCAGCAGCATCAGCAGTATGTAGGAACTGGTTACAAATACCAATTGTCAGATCCCACCCAGAATTAGACAGTCTAGGGGTGGGGCCCAGTAATCCCGGTTTTAATAAGCCTTCCTAATCATTCTGATATGTGCTGAAGTTGAAGAATCACTGCTATAGACCAATGGCTTAATCCTGCTGTAAAAGATTACCTGTCTCAGTCTCACCAGTTTCACAAGAAAGTGGAGATTCAGAATAGGTTGTGGCCAACTAGCAGAGAATAATCTTGAAGGAATATTTTGTTCTTTTGTCTTGATCACACCCATTACTGACATTTACGCAGTCCAGCTAATAGAAATAGTCCATCCGATACAAATGCTCTCTTAATGCCCCAGAAGGACTTTCAGTGGATCTATGCTCAGAGTCATGGAGAAATAAGAGATCCTAAGATGTTTTAAACTACTATAATGATCTAGAGTTATATGTTTGCTGCTTTGGAACATTAACTGTTCTCTAGTTTTCATTATTAGAATACTTCTATATTTTTTCAACCTTTATCTGAAATTTAGGCACATTTGTAATAACAATATACTTCCAAGATTTTCCTTACTGGTTAACTAATAGGTAAATTTGAATTTAGTCTTCTTTTCATAGTTAGCATTCTATTGTATGTTGATGGAAATTCATTTGTACAGTGTTTAAGTTTTTCAGTGTTCTTGATCTTTCTGAGACTGTAGGTAGACAGACCTGATTTTCATTTTACAGAGAAGAATAGAAAGCCTAGAGTGACTTGCTTAGCTTCACTATACATAGTGGCATGGGTCTTCCAAGTCCATCATTCTACTCTATATCCTGAATGTGGCCAGAAATTTTCTCACATTGTTAGCCTTAAAACACAGTTTCTGACCTGTTGGTAACATCACTGGCCAACAAATGCAAGAGAAAAAAAGAAAAGTTCATAATAAAGTTTGCTATTTTACAAGTAAGAACTATAGTTTCTTTATCTTACAACACAATTTTTAAAAAATTTTTTTTTTATTTAAAAAATTGTGTGTGAGAGAGAAACAGTGAGTGAGAAAGAACACACACACATGCATGTGTATGGAGAGACGTGAAAAGATGAGACAGGTCGTCTTTGCCTTAGAACATTTAATACTGTATGTTCCTAGAGACATATCACCATTGTCATGTACCTTTAGTTCTTTCTCTGCCAAATTATGGACTTTACAATTTATTTGGTGGTAATACACTTGTATAAATAGAAGAACAATTTACAGAGCAAAATTCATATTAGAACAAATAAATAGTAGAAAGGGCCAATGAACCATAGGGTGCTGATACTTCATTAAGAAGGTTTCTTCATGAAGGATTGGCTGAAATTAGCTATTTTAAAGAAATACAGAGATGAGGCTTAAAAATCTACCACTTGGAATTAATGTTGTTTTTGATGTGGTTTTCACTGGTATTATGAGACAAGGTATCATCCGTGTATGAGGACAAGTATTGGGAGAATACACACACACACACACACACACACACACACACACACACCTTTTTATAAAACTGAACCCTTCTGATATGGTTTGGCTCTCTCCCCACCCAAATCTCATCTTGAATTATAACTCCCACAATTCCCATGTGTTGTGGGAGAAACCTGGTGGGAGGTGATTGAATTATGGGGGCAGGTCTTTCCTGCGCTGTTCTCATGATAGTGAATGAGTCTCACGAGATCTGGTGGTTTTAAAAATGGGAGTTTCCCTGCACAACCTCTCTCTTTGCTTGCCACCATCCATGTAAGACATGACTTGCTCCTCCTTGCCTTCTGCCATGATTGTGAGGCCTCCCTAGCCATGTGGAACTGTAAGTCCATTAAACCTCTTTTTCTTTCCAGTCTCAGGTATGTCTTTATCAGCAGCCATTATGAAAACAGACTAACCGAGTAAATATATATATCTATCCTATTAGTTCTGTCCCTCTAGAGAACCCTGAATAATACACCTTCTCACCCTCATCTCTACACTTTAATTGTTGATAGGTAAAGTTTTTCAAAAAAATGTCCTAGGGGTGTGTGTGTGTTTGTGTGCATGCATGTGTGTTTTTGTATCTTTAGATAACCTTTTGGGTATACATCTTTAGCATCTTTCTGTAACATCTTGTCTTAGTCCATTTTGTGATGCTGTAACAAAATACCTGAAATTTCATCAGTCTTAGTCCGTTTGTCTTGCTATAAAGGAATACCTGAGGCTAAGTGATTTATAAAGAACAGAACAGGGTAATTTATAAAGAACAGAAATTTATTTTCTCAGTTTTGGAGGCTGGGAAGTCTCCGATCAAGGTGCCAGTACTTGGTGTCTAGTAAGGGCCTTCTTGCTGTGTCCTCCTGTGACAGCAAGTGGAAGGGCAAGAGGAGGACACTGCCGCATGAAGCCTCTTTTATAAGGGCCTTAATGCCATTCATGAGGGAGGAACCCTTATGGCCTAATCACCTCTTAAAGGCCCTACTCTTAATCCTGTCACATTGGCAACACCTGAATTTAGGAGAGGCTTGCTTCAAACCATAGCACATCTGAACTTACCCAAGGACTGGTTTTCTGAAATTTCCAATCTCTTGAGGGCTCAGTTGTCTGAGGGCTGTGTGTGAAAGCAGCAAATTGTGTTGATATAAGCACAATTATTTATCACCCTTGGCCTTGTGCTTCTAGGCTATGTTTTTCTTAGCTTCAATGCTCAGTTTATTCTGTTTCTTTCTCTGCCTCTTCTATTTTTACCTCCCTCACCTTTCTTTTCTCTGTGTCTCATTCTATTTGTCTTTCCCCCTCTCTTCCCCCTCAACCCTCTCCTCTGTCCCATTGTCCTCTGTCCTCTTCTGCCTCTACTTTTCTCCTGCCTCTCTCCCCCAACCCCCATGTGCCTAGCTGTCAAATCTTTGTCTTCTCTTTTCTTTCCCCTACTCTGATTTCATTTCTATTTGTCTAGGGGTAAATGGTCAACAACTAGCATGTTATATGTAAGAACATTAATAAAAATCATTTTAATATAAATGGGGATTTCTAATTTCAAAGATCAACATTGCTGAAAGCTATCAAAGAGCCGTGGGCTTTAAATTTCTTAGTAATGGGCATTCATTTGTTTATGGTATTCCCTAGTGATGGTACTAGCAGTGGTGGTAAAAAATGACAACAACAACAATAGTGTTTTATTCTTCTTAATATGGCTACTATTTACTGAGTTTTTACCACTTGCCATATATTGTTCTAAGTAATTGGTTTTTAGAATATATCTGGGGACCCTAGGGGATGCCCAAGACTCAGAAAGCTATGAGGTCAAAACTATTTTCATAATAATGCTAAGATATCATTTGACTTTTTCACTTTCTTTACATTTGCACTGATTACACAGAAACAATGGTGTGTAATCAGTACTGGCTGCTTCGCCCAAATCAAGGCAGGTAGTCATTGTAGTCCTCATTGTCAGCACTCTTAGTTTAAAAAAAAAGAGACAATTTTATTTTAGAAAGTCCCTGATAAAACAGTAAATTGTATTAAGTTTTGACCCTTGAGTACATGTCCTTTCAATGTTCTGTGTGACAAAATCGGGAAGTGTGCATAAAACACTTCTGCATGCTAAGTATGTTTGAGTTGCCAGCTGAATTAGTCACCTGTTTCATAGGCCACCCTTTTTACTTGAAAAAAATTGTAAAAAATGTGCTTTGAATACTGATGAATTTTCAAATAGCAGAGCTAAACAACAATCTCTAAGATTACCTACCACAGAACCACTCATTTTATAGATTAGAAAAATACAACCCAGCTATTAAAAGCCATATCCAAAGCAGCACTCTTACAAATGCATGATTTATGGCCTCTTCTTATATTTTATAGTGCTTTAAATTTCCACTAAATTTAGTGCTTTAAATATATAAAATTAGTGCTTTAAATATATACTTTTTCATCCGATCCTCACACAGCATTGTGAGTATATAAAATAGCTTAAAGATAAGGAAATTGAGACTCAAAGAAGACAATTCTCTGAATGCATTCTGTATTTTCCTGGCCTTTCAGCTATTATCTCTGAGGGCCTGAAATAAGGCAGTGCAAATCAAGAAGAGATAGGATCCATAAAACCTGCAACTAACTAGATGCAGAAGAAAAGGAAATAAAGGAGCCAGGGAATTTCCTGAAGTTGTTTTGCTTTGTTTTGTTTTGTTTTGTTTTTTGTATGAACCTTAGGAGGGTATGACTAACTGAGAAAAAAATGAGAAGGAATAGATTCCATCAACAGATGTTTATGGAAGGCCTTTTCATTGGCACTACTGTAATCTGCTTTGGAGGATGCTCAGATGTATAGACTATCTGTCTCTACTGTCTATTTGGGAAATATGTCTTCCGTGCTAGTAATTGTATTTCAAGGTAAAAGTGGTAAGCACCTTAAGAAAAGCTTAGTTCAAGTTCCATAAAAGTAATTGCTTTTGCACCAACCTAATACTTCTGGACTCAGGGAAAATTTTATGGAAAAGGGAGCATTTGAAAGGAGACTTGCAGAATGGTAGCATTTGGATGTGCAGAGACAAGGAAAGTTCAGTTACAGAATAATAAAGCAGGGCAAAGAAGGAGGAATGTCTGCTATGCAAGTTAGTGGGAATATAGTGTGTGTGTGAGCAACTGATGAGAAATTATTGTTATTAGAAATAATTATTCCAAGAAATTATTGAAAATGTGTTGGCCCGAGTCTGAAAATAGTAAATACCGTAATATGGCATACATGATCAGTTTTCCATAGGTACTTAGTTAATTTTTTTTTACTGTTTTTTATTGTTGTTGTTTTTTCTTTTTTTGTCTTTATTTTTGTATTTAATTTTATTTATTTATTTATTTTTTTAGACAGAATCTCACTCTGTCACCCAGGCTGGAGTGCAGTGGCACGATCTCAGCTCACTGCAACCTCCACCTCCCGGGTTCAAGTGATTCTCTTGCCTCAGCCACCCGGGTAGCTGGGACTACAGGGTGTGCCACCATGCCGGGCTAATTTTTGTATTTTTAGTAGAGACGGGGTTTCTCCATGTTGCCCAGGCTGGTTCAAATTCCTGACCTCAGGTGATCCGCCCGCCTCAGCCTCCCAAAGTGCTGGGATTACAGGCATGAGCCACCACGCCTGGCCTACTTAATTTTTTTTTAATGACACTTGCCAAACAAATGTCTTTTTAAAGTACAACTTAGTTATTTCTTTACATATGAAATTCCTTCATTTTTCATTGACTTAAGAATTTCAAGTTCAGATAACATAATTAATCTTCCCAGATGTTGGTATATAGTTTTAGAGAGGGCTGTACCAAATATTTTACTCTGGTGTAATTTTTAACATCTGTAGTGGCTTACTTAAACCTGCAGTCTTTAGATAACTGTATTCTCCTCACACTTGGAAATTCCATCAGTCTTAGTCCATTTGTGTTGCTATAAAGGAATACGTGAGGCTGAGTGATTTATAAAGAAAAGAGGTTTATTTGGCCCATGGTTCTGCAGGCTATACAAGAAGTATGGTGTCAGTATCTGCTTCTGGTCAGGACCTCAGGAAGATTCCACTCATGACGTAAGATGAAGGAAAGCAGGCATCACATGGTGAGAGAAAAGGCAAGAAAGGAGGAGGTGCCAGGCTCTTTTCAACAATCAGTTCGTGCAGGAACTAAGAGCAAGAATTCAGTCGTTGTCATGAGAATGACACCAAACCACTCTTGAGGGGTCCTCCCCATGACCCAAACACCTCCCACCAGGCCCCACCTCCAACACTGGGCATCAGATTTCAACAAGAGACTTGGGGGAACCAAGCAAACCATATCCAAACAATAGCACCATCAGTCTTTTAAATGGCACTTTTATCTGAACTACGTCCCTGAGTCTATCCTCAAATAGCTTAACTTTGTCTTCAAAGTCTTTCTTCTCCTTTGCCATTAGTGGTTATTTTTCACTGCAGAATTAATCTGACTTGGATGTTTATTACTGTTTTTTCCCTAGATAAGTCAGATAAATATGATGCACGTGATGTTGAAAGGCTACAACAAGATGATAACTGGGTTGAAAGTTACTTATCTTGGAGACATAATATTGTAGATGAAACACTGAAGATGCTCGATGAGAGTTTTCAGTGGAGGAAAGAAATTTCTGTCAACGGTAAGCTGTTCAATTTAACCTTGACTGTAATATATCCTGTATAAATGGCATTGTTTTACATTTATCTAATCATGTATTTGCACATATTCCTAGCAGTCATCATAAACACCAGAATATAATTATTTATAAAGACCCAGTAATACTTTCAAAGGAACAGCTTATAAGTCTTTTAAGTGGGATCATTCATAAGGAAATCAGATCACCAGAGAGCAGAATCACACTCAGATTCTTCATTCACAGCAGAGTTTCCTAATCTGTGTTTAATTCAGTACCATTAAGCAATAGCAAGACTATCTTTGCTACTAGGCCTAGAAATAAGGAGATACTGTCCATTTTTCTCAGTTGTTGCCTATGCCTTTCTCTATCCCCACAGTTCCTTGTGCTAATAGGTTAATAGGTACACCATATAGAATTGTTAAATGAATGAGAGTCACCCCAAAAATGCAAGCTTATCCCCAAGGAAGCCTATCACAGTCTTCTCTTTATATTGTTTTTATTTTTGTGGGTACATAGTAGATGTACATATTTTGGGGTACATGCAGCCTTAACTTGTTAATTTGTAAGTCTGCTACTAGATAGAATTTTTTTCCAAAAATGGGAGTTTCAAGTCTTGGAGTTTTATAATGGTCTTCAAGTATATGAAGACCTGTTAGTTCTCTCCTCCAAAAAATTGAACAAGAAGAAACTGGCATAACTTCTGATTTCAGTTAGGCATAAAGCAGAATTTTCTGTCCTTGAGGATTATAACCTCTGAAGTGACTTCAATCTGAAGACTTAACACAAAATAGTCAACAATAAATCCAGAGCAGATACTCTCCTCACTCTTCATGCTTGCAGAAGGAATCCCTGAAAAGGGGATTAGTAAAAAAATAATGTGATTGGAAATTTAACAACTGTAGGTAATTTCAGCAGTGAAGCATTTATTAACCAAAGAAAGAAATATAAATCTGATATTTTTAAACGATTTAAATACCGAATAAATATTTAAACTCAACAATGTTTCTTTTCTTACACAGAATTGCTATTTTCTGGTGAAAAATAGCAGAGATATGGTAAAAGGGGATGGGGAAAGATAAATCTTTGAAAGGTCTTAAGGTACTGCTGGTGAATGAAACAAAAGCATTGGCATTTGCTGCCTTGCTATGTTGGTCCTTAGCCTCCCCAAAAACTGGAGAGGTACTCTGTTTGTTCCTCCTGCTGAAGTTCAAGTTCTCACATTTTTTGTTTTCTTTTCTTATCTTCTCTTTTCTTTCCTTCATTTTATTTTGAGGCAGGGTCTTGCTCTGTCACCTAGGCTGGAATGCAGTGTTGTGATCGTAGCTCATTGCAGCCTTCAATGTCTGGGCTCAGATGAGCCTCCCACCTCAGCCTCCTGAGTAGCTGGGACAATAGGCATGTGCCACCATGCCTGGCTAATTTTTATTTATTGATTTTTTTTTTTTTTTTTTTTTTTTTTTTTTTTTTTTTTTGAGACTGAGTCTCTCTCTGTCGCTCAGGCTGGAGTGCATGGCGTGATCTCGGCTCACTACAAGCTCTGCCTCCTGAGTTCACGCCATTCTCCTGTCTCAGCCTTTCAAGTAGCTGGGACTACAGGCGCCCACCACCAAGCCTGGCTAATTTTTTGTATTTTTAGCAGAGACAGGGTTTCACCATGTTAGCCAGGATGGTCTCGATCTCCTGACCTCGTGATCCACCCTTCTCGGCCTCCCAAAGTGCTGGGATTACAGGCGTGAGCCACCGCACCCGGCCTAATTTTTATATTTTTATCTTTGTAGAGAGGTTGTCTCACTGTGTTGCCCAGGCTGGTCTCAAACTCCTGGCCTCAAATGATACTCCCGTGTTGGCCTCCCAAAGTGCTGGGATTACATGAGTCACCATGCCTGGCCATTTTTCTTGACGTATTTTCCACTTTCCTAAAGGTTTTTAAATGCATTAAAGTCTACTAGATAACAAACTTCGTATTAGATTGGTGCAAAAGTAATTGCAGCGTTTGCCATTATGTTTAACTGCAGATACCACAGTTACTTTTGCATGAACCTAATAGAAAAATACCATTTTACTAAAGAAACCGAAGTGATTTTTTTCTACTAATTCTGAGGCTGCAATGTGGATATTTACTAGAATGTTCTCTGGAAACTCTGATAGTGATATTTGTTTGCAAGTCATTATGTGAAACAATCAAAATGTGGAAATGTATCCATATAAATAATGACCTGTCAAGGGAAATGGAGTTTGTCCATTTTGGTCACCTGTGTCATTATTTAGTTTGTTTGCTTGGTAGGAAACACCACTTTATATTGCCAGAGATTTTCTTTTTGAATGTTTGGGTACATTATATCATTTTTAAAGATCAGAACTACTACATAACATTATATCTTTACATTATGAGTTTTATTTTTAAACCCCTAAATTACAACTACTGATCAAAGCTTACCACTTTTTAGACCTTAATGAATCCTCCATTCCCAGATGGTTATTGGAAATTGGTGTTATTTATCTCCATGGTTATGACAAAGAAGGTAACAAATTGTGTAAGTATATTTAATTTATGTTCTGACTTTTCAAGATTTTGAGATTGAGATATCTATGTCAACTGAATTAAGAATTGGCAGAACTTTCTCCATCTGTAGCACTCCTCAAGTCTTCTGCAATGAGGGATTGGCAGGACCATTTTTACAGAGTGTTAGATACTTAGTAGCTGTGCATACTGTTTGCATTATAATAAAGTAGGCAATAAAGGCAAAAAATAAATGCTGCATCCTACAGCATAAACAAAGTTATTTAATTCAGAGTCATTATCTTCTTTTTAATCTGACTGTGATATTAAAACTCATCTTAGTATTTTTATGGAGAATTTTTTTGATAGTCGCTAAAGGTTGCTAAATAGGCCTTTTCCTTTTCGAGTCTCCCATAATCTCACTCTAGCTTTTTCTGAACTGTGTATTATAATGAAAGGAACAGTAACAATCATCTCTTTTGTTCCGGTGACTCCCCTGTTATACCTCTCTCCCACTTGCACCAAATCCAGCCTGGTTTTATACCAGGGATGCAACTTGGCAGGCACGTTCAAGCCCCATACTGAACAGATGTCCTGCACTCATCTTCACTCCTCCATAGCATGTGGTCTGTCTCTGTTTGAGCAATACTCTTTTTGCATTTTCCTCTTACTGCCACCTCCTCCTTTTCAACCTTTTTTTCTCATTTTTCTTCTTCCACCTGTCCCTTAAAGGTGTTTCCTAGGCTTTATTCCTTTCTTGCTTCTTTTACTTTACAGCTGATACAGTCTCCTTGGGTGATCAATCACGAGCATCTTGGCACTTTAGCTACCTCCCCCGGCACAGTATTGACCCCACACTATCCCCAGGCCACATGCGCATACCTAGCTACCCACTGACTGCTCCCACCTGTCAGCAGCCTTTAGCACAACACACTACTGAACATCCATGCCCGTCCACTTGCTCACTTTCTGTATTGCCCACCTCAGGCCCACTCATTGGCTCTTCCTCTAATATAGCTTCAATTTGGCTTTTTTTCCATACTTACCATACTACTTCCTCAATTCACTTTCTAACTACTACACCTTTGCCCCAGTCCCTTCCCAGGTCATAACCTGGTGGGTTTCCTTCTCTGCCTCCTCCACTCTACCTTCTGTGCTATTGCCTGAAAGGTGTTCTAAAATAGGAAAATCAAAGTGCCGTAGAGTTTCATTCACAGTCCTTCAAGTCCAGTTCTTTCTTATTTAGCTTCTCCTCTCACCACTCATCCCATTTCATCTTAGCTACCACCACCTGAACAGTTTACCGTGCTCCACACACATGCACGGCACTGGCTCATGCCTCCATCGCCCTGTGTCAATATCTTTCCTCTGGATGGAACACTTTTTCCAGTGCTCAACAAAAGCAATGACTTTCTTTTTTGTTAAGCACAATGCAGAGCACATTTAGATTATTATCAAATAGTGTTTGTTCACCTGTATTTTCTTTTCCCTCTTACAAGTGAAATTTGTTTATTTCCTAAGGGAAACAGTCTATCTCTCTGCTACTCTTCAATTTAAGGCTCCCAAGTGCAACTGTTTCTCATTGAAAATAAGAAAGAGATGTTTTTGATCTAAGAAATAAAATGAATTGTAAATGAAAAATGTCAAGGGAAAGGCAATATATATGTATAATAATATTATAATGCCATAAGTCCTGTTCTTATTTTTATCTTCTGCTTAAAGTCTGGATCAGGGTGAAGTATCATGTAAAAGACCAGAAAACCATATCGGACAAAAAGAAGCTCATAGCATTCTGGTTGGAACGTTATGCTAAGAGGGAAAATGGGAAACCTGTAACAGTGATGTTTGACCTGTCAGAAACTGGAATAAATAGCATTGTAAGCATTTTTCATTCATTCCAAATCAGTGTTTATCATGGCTTCCTCCCTTTCTCCTGTCCTTGCTGCCAACCACATATTGCTGTAAAATTGAGCTAACTAACTTATATTAGGGATTTATTTTTTCGCCTTGCAGTGTGAGTGTAGTCAAACATGGAATAGGGTTTGCAGGGAATTAAATTTGTTTCTGTATTTGGCGTTGAAACTGTCAATTTCCTAGAAATGTTCCTTGTCTGAGACACGGGATGGAGAGATAGCATGTCGAGGCTGGCAAGGTATGAATCGATGTGATAACTGTGAACTTTGATATCAAAGCTAATATCCTATAGCACCTGCCCTGGTGTGTGCCACATAGTGATATATTCAGGAAATATCAAGTAAGGTAATATACCATCTCGAATTTGTTATATTCATACCTTGTTTTACAGTTGCAAGATGTTCACGAGTTTTGCACATATAACACTTTGTGATTTTATTGAGTGTTTTTGTTTGCTTGTTTGGATTTGTTTTCTATCTGTTTGATTTGATTTGGTTAGCTTTGGAAACCAGTTTTCTTCAGGTGATTTTGCCAAGCTTGAATAAGTAAAACCTACCTGTCTTTAATTTGGGTCCTTGTGACCTTAGTGATACCTACAAACCCTTCAGCAGCAATTGAGATCACTCGGCACATTTATTCTAACTACTGTCTCTTATATTTAATCTGTGGCTGATTCTGATAGCAGTAATGTATTCACAAATGTGCTTAGGGCAGTGTTGAAATCTTTTTGGAATTCCATTTGGCAAATTATGTTAAGAACCTTAAAGTGTTTGTATTTATATTCTTTGCCTTGGAACCAACTTCTGGAAATCTATTCTAAAGAAATAATCCTGGGTACAGAAAAAGTATCATACATCAAAATATTTTCTCAGTGTCATTTAAAGTAATGAAAAATTAGAAAAAAGTATAAATGTTCAACATGATGAAATGGCAAATTATGGTATATCTAGTTGATGGAGTATACATATAGCTATGTAAAATGGTGTTTTTAAGGAATTTATGGTAATATTGGAGAGAACATTTTTTTCTGAGATGAAAAAAGCTGTATGATTATACATACTATAATATGTATGTATACTATACTATGGTAATACGTAGCCCAACAAAGGAAACTGTAGACATAACAAACACAAAACAAGCTAGAGAGAACTGCTAACAAGAGCTTTCTTGCGGTGGTAGGACCACAAATTTTTTTTCATGTTTCTATTTCTCTCTCTGTTTTTCAAGGATCCGTTGCCCTGGAGTTTTCCAACCTAGTTTCCATGTCAGTGGTTTTAAATTAGAGAGAGTAAATTATTTTATATCCAAAATCAAAATCAATTTGCCTAGATAAATAAATATTCCATAAAAATAAATCATGATTCTTTTATCCTTTGGATATGATAGTTTCCTAATTATTAACCCAGAATCATGAAGAATAAATGTTAATATTTTTGTTGCCAAGTGTAAGGACAGAGAATTGACTTGAACTGTTTTATTTTTTCAAGCTACTTATATCTCACCATCTTTAATTTGTAAATAAGGTGTATTTGCACTACTAAGTATTTAAGTCATTATTGTTTTAAAATACTTGAATCTTACTGAATAATTTATTTTCATAAATGACCCTTTCATGATTCACAAAGAATTTAAGTGAGCTTATAAAGATGTCACAAAGAATTTAGGTAAGCTTATAAATTTCAAGGCAAAAAATAAGAAAATCATTTGTTAGAGTTGGGACACCAGTTTGGCTCTAAGCTTTCAGCTGCCTGCCTGAAAGAAATGCAATCATTTAAAGTTATTCAGCGGCCATCCTTCACAACCAGTGTCTTAGAAGTATATCCATTCCTAATACTTGAACTAGAAAGTCTTTCATGGGTCCTCAAAACGACGTTTTACAAGATAATGAATAACAGCCTCGAAAACATCCTTATAGAATGCTGAGCAATAGGGTTGATGGAGCTATTTCTTGTAGTCCCCATTAATAGAATACACCAGTGACATCTTATCATATCCACTTGAATTAGCAGTAACTCACGATTTTACGAAGAAGGATATTCAATTAAATAAATGATAGAAACAAGAATGTTATACCAAGACTATTTAGACAGTCTCTGGGGGCCATAAATTATAAACTAGGTAACCAAATTTTTATATAACTGGTTCTTTTCAGCTATTTTCTTTGACTGTTACTTAACTACCAATTATGAAAACTCCATGCACAGTGGCTATAATGATTAGTTACAAAGGTATTATTATATATATATACCTTTGTATTTTATATATATACACACAAAGGTATATATATACCTTATACATATATTATTATGTATAATATATATTATATATATATATATACACACAAAGGTATTTTTTATATATATATATATGTATATATACACACACACAAAGGTATTATTATATATATACCCATAACAAATACTTAAGATAGTTAAGGACGCTTACTTTTAGTTTACTGCAATTAAAGATGCTGCAACTAACATTCCAGGGATGAATTTATAGACACTTATCTCTAGGAAAACCCACCTTTCTAGTAATTGTGATGGATTTCAGTTTGCTTGGTTGTATCTTTCATCCCACAGTCTTTATAAGATGGCCAATCAGAATTAGTGAATCAGTATGTGGCCATGGAGTGAAATGACCCATGGAAATAATAACCTTAATGACCTAATTTCCTGTTGCTGTGCTCAAAGCAGTAGAACCAACCAGATAGCTATGTTTGTAGTCTCCTAGAAATCAGAATCAGTGAACAACACTGGAATGTAAACTAAAAAACTAATTCTAGGTCTCTAAATAAAATGAAAAAAGCCAGAAATGGAGTAGATACAGCAGGCCAATGTGATTAGGTTAAGTATTGTGTTAAAAAAAGGTTGATAAAATATATTTCATTGACACTATTATGAGGTGTAAAAATTAGGATTAAAAAGCAAATATATGAGAATTTACATACATGTGTATTATTATCCCAAGTAGTCTGATTATAAACTGTATACTTGTTTCAATAATTCTTTAATTATTCAACAGATTTTTAGAATTTCTGTATGGAGATTGCTTTTAGATCCATTTTATGCCCTGTTGCCTTAGTAGCCTGAAGTATGTAAGTAGTTTGAGGTAATGTGAATAATTTTAAAACATCACTAAGCATCTGGTTTCTTCAAGTCAGTTTTAGGGCTGATTATTATAAATAGCTTAATGACCTAAAACCTTAATCCTTGAGAATATAGATATTTACATATGAGCTTACTTTTTAAAGAATTTAATAATTGTCTCATTTGTATTTAATAATTTATCACCTTTAGAAATGTGCAATTTTAAGTTCTCTAATGTGGACAGTCTTAAAGATTTAATCTTTATTTTAGGACATGGACTTTGTACGCTTTATCATCAACTGCTTTAAGGTTTATTACCCTAAATACCTCTGTAAGTAACTTACTCCTTTATAAAAATATAACATATTGAAACTGTAAACAATGTCTGAGAATTGTGGAGCCTTATGTTATTATAGACTTTCATACCTGAAACTTTGTTTTCTGATGAAGAATTTTAAATATGTTCATAGACATTATTCTAACACATACAGAGGAAAGTTTTTCATAAGTATTCATTGTCCTTCACAGTTAATTTTAAGAGTTTAAGTTCTAAACCATATATATGGCATCCTATAACACACACACCCACTCACACACATAGGTACATAAAAGCATACATTTATTTCAGAATTGTCTCATTTTTACTAATATTTCAATTTAGAAATTCATTTCAAATAGTATTTATTGTATGAAACTTCTTGCATACAAGAAGAGATAAGCAGTACTGATAAAGTGCACTGTATGATAAGCAATATTGATATATAAAGTATACTGTTGTTACCAATTGCTATTTAAAAATTGTCATTAAGAAAATACTTGACTAGAAGGTACTACATTTGAATCTGGCATTTGGAGTTTGTTTGTTTTTCATTGTGACTATTCCATTAATTACCTGAATGAAGAACTCCTAAACCTTATATAGTCCATTTTTTACTTGTTGAATTTGTATGATGGGTTCCCCCTAGGGAAGCCGAGATGCCAACTCACATAAACAGTCAAGTATATTTAACCCCAATGGTTTAAAAGTGAAAAGACAGAAGAGGCAACAGGGACGTCAGAAAATGGGAATTTACAGATCTGCCTGAGCGTACTCCTAGAAAACAGCAAATTGGGTCTTTTGGGACTCGTGACTCAGGTGACTTTAGCATAAAATCCCTAAATTATCTTAATTTGGCATATTAATTTTATTGTTAATGTGAAGTGAGGAATAGACAAAAAGCATAATGGATATCAAGAGTCATTGCCACCCCTAGCTCTATACTCTCATCTTTGCAGAGAGAATATTCATGAATATTTTTAGGTAAAAAGAATGATCAATAGTGTCCAATTTGGGGAACCTGTACTACCTTCAGTTCCTTATGGATTTTTCCTGTATCTGGCATGTACCCTGATTCCTTAAGGCCTCCTGAGCAGTGCCAGTCATTGGTCAGTAGGGAATCACTACCCCATAGTTTTAGTTTGTTGCTCTATGGACAAAATGAAAAAATATCCACTTGATCATTGAAATATCTAAAGGAGTTTGTGAAGAGCCACTTAACAATGGTATAAATATCATTATTACTTTGTAAAATACATCTGAGATTCTTTTGAGAGAACTATTAAAAAGTTAATAGATCTATATAAAGGTGAATTGTAATACTATTCATCTTAACTAGAGATTTTATATATATATACACACACACATATATATATATTCTACCTACATAATATAGTTTTGCTGACATTGAATTTCGTGGAATCTTAATTCATTATGCTTCAAAATCGTCATGAAGAATAACTATTATATCTTAAAATCTTGAGTCCACATTATTTTAAGCATATCCCAGACGAAGACTGAGGTATTAAGCACCAGGGTGCCTCTTTACAGATGCCTTTTTCCTTATATGTACTTTACTTGTCCTACATTAATGCAACAACTGTAAGAGGTTCTTTGCTGAGAGAAGAGTGAAATTACATTCTGATTCCTCTGGAATAGAGGAATGAATTGAATCTCAAAAATCTTTGCGGTTTCTGGTTCTTTCTCACAATTGTCTCAGTTGTTAATAGGGCTGTTTAGTATCTTCAGCTCAGTGTATAAATAATACTTATGTATACTTTGGAATTATTAGCTTCCTGGAGCTCATGATATAAAGTAGAAATAATTTTTGTTTCTGAAAATGTAGTGATGTATTAAAAGGGGAGGGGGCAACTGTGAGACTGGTTTAACAATAGAATCTCTAGAAAATTATAATTGAAACCATAAATTAGACCTGGAAATGATTTTAAAGTTCAGTGGCCTCAGCACTACTTTGACATGCCACATCCAAAGACTCCATTTAGCCACTTAACTGTTTTCTTTTGTACCTCCCTGCAAACAACAAAAGCAGTGAGTGACAAAAGAATAGGCTGTTTACCAGAGGACAGTGACAGTGCACTATTGATTTCCCACAAGTCTTCCTGCTGGGCTGGCACCTCACCATTGTGACATGCTAGTTCAGTTCCAGCACCACATGGAATACTATTCATGATACTATATACTTCACTGAATTAGAGCTCAGACAACAAGCTCAGTTTTTACTTAAATTTAGATGACCAGTTTTTTCTAGGCCAGTATGAGTGATATTATAGTTACTGATTCACATTCAATGAATTTTTTTTCATCTTTCAGCAAAAATAGTGATCTTTGATATGCCTTGGTTAATGAATGGTGAGTATATTTATACTTTCCTAAAACAAAATGTCTAATTTCCTTTACTTTGCCAATTTAGCCATATTTCTACAATTGTTTAAAATAATGTTTATATTGTCCTTTGCACGCACTCTTAAGAGACTGGAGCTAGAACACTCAAAGGCTATTCCTAAGCAAACAGGGCTAAAATTTTATACCCAGGATCTGGGGGCACCCATTAGTCTTCTTTAAAAACAGCCTTGCCAGGCATGGTGTTGCACGGCTATAGTCCTAGCTACTCAGGAGGCTGAGGCAGGAGGATCACTTGAGCCCATGAGTTTGAGGCCAGCCTGGGCAACATAATGATACCCATCTCTTAAAAAAAAAAAAATAACAACAGCCTCAAATACTCTAGTCAGAAGCCTCAATTTGTCATGCACAGATAAGGTATGTCACAGAACACAGGCCTTGTCTAGGTTTTCTCATGGGCTTCAGGTGTTGAGAAAGAAGGTGGAATCAGTCTGAAACTCACCCCAAATCACTGTAGTGACATGACCCTTTTGACAGTCATGATATATTTTTTGGTAAAATTTTTTTGAAAAAGCCGTTGATCGATAAACTGTCTTGACCAACTTTAAAATTACTGTAAATTGAATGTTATTTTCAGAATGTACATTCTCATTTGTGTTTGCAAAAGTCAGTTGTTACATAGAAAGCAATAGAGAAAATCAACAAATCCAAAATTTGGTTCTTTGAAAAATGCAACACAATTGACAAACCTTTAGCTAATAAAGAAGAAAAGGAAAGACTCAAAGTATTAAAATCTGTAATGAAAGAAGGGACATTACTATTGACCTTAAAGAAATAAAAAGGACTATAGGGAGATACTGTGAATAATTATATGCAAAGAAATTAGATAACCTACATGAAGTGAACAAATTCTTAGAAAGACACAAACTACTGAAACTAATTCAAGAAGAATCAGAATAGAAATATAAAAAAGGAAGTTGAATTAGTAATCAAAAAAAACTTCCCACGAAGAAAAGCCCAGGCCCAGATGGCTTCACTGGTAAATTATGTGAAATATTTAAAGAAGAATCAACATGAATCCTTCACAAATTCTTCCAAGAAATAGAAGAAGAGGGAATACTTTCCAACTTATTTTATGAGGCAAGTATAACCATAATACCAAACATCACAGGAAAAGAAAACTACAGACTGGTATTCCTTATGAAAATAGATGCAACAGCCCTCAACGAAGTACTAGCAAATTGAATCCAGCAGCGTATAAAAAGGATTATACACCATGACCAAGTGGGCTCAACATATGAAAATCAACTAATGTAATCTACCATATTAATATAATGAAGGGGAAAATGATGTGATCATCTCAAAAGACACAGAAAAAGCATTTGACAAAATCTAGTACCCTCTCATGATAAAAGTACTCAAACTAGCAACATAAGGTGCAAAGAGTTGAAACAACTGCCAAGTTAGACCACAGTAGTCCACACAAGACCACCCCCATTTCTGACACAAACTGCAAGTTCAGGAGGTGCTCAAAATTGCCCTTAGATTTGATAATTCTAGTGAAGGACTCTGAGAGCTCACTGAAAACTATTATACTCACAAGTGTGGTTTATTACCGGGAAAGAATTTAGATTAAGGTCAACCACGGAAAGTAAGGTGTAGGGCAGAGTCCAGGGAAGTACCAAATGTTGAGCATATTACTTCACTGGCATCAATGTGTGGCAATGTGCATGGAGTATGTCAACCTGGGAAGCTCACCCAAGCCTCAGTGTTCAGAGTTTTTATTGGAACTCCATTATGTAAGCATGATTGATTGCCCATGTGGTTGATCTTAGTCTTCAGTCTCCCCCAAGGTCTACTGATACTGTGCAACCCAAACCCCTACCCTGAATCACACTGTTGGTCTTTCTTCTATGGCCAGTTCCTACCCTAAGTCATATTGTCCCATTGTCACTCAAAGCCCCCAGACAAACAAAGACAATCCTATCAGGCAAGAAGATTATCTCTCAGAAGCTGAGGGCGAAGTGCAGACCTCTCTTTGGGTAAGGCTAATCCTTCACAGAAAATAACTTCCTCCACCTGTTTATAAAGGGCAGGTATGAAAAACCTGAATCTATGAAAACCCACAGCTAACATCTACTTAGCAGGGAAAGAATGGATGCTTTCCCCCTAAGATCAGGAACAAGACAACACTCTGCTCTTACCACTTCTATTAATAAAAGAAGTTCAAGACAAGGACACTGAAAATTACAAAACACCATTTTAGTACATTCAAGCCTTACATAAATAAAAGGACATGTTGTTCATGGATTGGAAGACTTAATACAGTCTTTCTTCAGTATCCATGGGAGACTGGTTCCAGAACCCCTCCCCCACCACCACCACAGACTCCAGAATCCTTGGATGCTCAAGTCCCTCATATAAAATGGTATAGTATTTGCGTGTAACTGACACACGTCTTCCTGTATACCTTCTTTTTTTTTTTTTTTGAGATGAGTCTCATTCTGTCACCTAGGCTGGAGTACATTAGCACAATCTCAGCTCACTGCATCCCCTGCCTCCCAGGTTCAAACAATTCTCCTGCCTCAGCCTCCCAAGTAGCTGGGACTACAGGCACCTACCACCACACCTGGCTAATTTTTATATTTTTGGTAGACACAGGGTTTCACCACATTGGCCAAGCTGGTCTAGTCTTGAACCTCAAGTGATCTGCCTGCCCCGCCCTCCCAAAGTGCTAGGATTACAGGCATAAGCCATCATACCTGGCCCCTCCTATATACTTTAAATCATCTTTAGATTATTTATTATACGTAACACAGTGTGAGTGCTATATAGTTGTTCTACTCTATTGTTTCTTATTTATATTTTTGTCGTATTGGTTTTATTTATTTTTTAATATTTTCAATTGTGGTTGGTCAATCAAAAATCCATGGATGTGAAACCTGTGGATATGGAGGGCCGACTGTATTGTTAAGAGGTCAACACTTCCCAAATTGATCTACTGATTCAGTGCAGTCCCTATCAAAAGCCCAGCTGCCTTTTTTGCAGAAATGGATATGTTTGTCCCAAAATTCATATGAAAATGCAAGAAACCCAAAGTAGTCAAATCTTGAAATAGAAACACAGAGTTGGAGGACTTAACACTTCCTGATTTCAAAATTTACTACAAAGCTACAGCAATCAAGACATTGGGCATGTATGGGCATAAGGATAAACGTATAGATCAGTGAAATTGAATTGAGGGTCCAGATATAAACCCTAATGTTTATTATGGTCAGTTGATTTTTTTTTTTTACAATGGTGCCAAGACTATTCAGTAGAGAAATAAGGCTTTTTAAATAAAAGGTGCTAGGACAACTGGGTATCCACATTCAAAGGAATGAAGTTGGACCCCACCTCACATCATATATAAAAATTAACTCAAAATGAATCAGAGACCTAAATGTAAGAGCTAAATCTCTTAGAAGAAACACAGGATTAAATCCTTGTGCTTGGATTGGGCAATGGTTTCTTAGATATGACAACAAAAGCACAAGCAACAAAATAAACAGATAACATTGGACTGCATTAAAATTGAAAACTTGTGCCTTTAAGGACACTACCAAGTAGGTGAAAAGACAATTCTCAGAATGGAAGAAATCATTTACAAACCATACATTTGATAAGGGAGTTATTCTAGAATGTATAAAGAACTCTTACAATGCAATGTTAAAAAGACAAGTGGCTGGGCATGGTGACTCACGCCTGTAATCCTAGCACTTTGGGAGGCCGAGGTGGGCAGATCACCTGAGGTCAGAAGTTGGAGACCAGCCTGGCTAACATGGTAAAACCCCATCTCTACTAAAAATAGAAAATTATCCAAGCGTGGTGGCACATGCCTGTAATCCCAGCTACTTGGGAAGCTGAGGCAGGAGAATCGCTTGAACCCGGGAGGCAGAGGTTGCAGTGAGCCAAGATAGTGCCATTGCACTCCAACCTGGGCAACAAGAGTAAAACTCTGTCTCAAAAAAAAAAAAAAAAAGTAACCCAATTAAACGAGTGAAATATTTGAATAGATGTTTTTCTAAAGAAGATAAACAAATGGGCAATAAGCACATAAAGAGATGCTGAGCATCAGTAGTCATTAGATAAATGCAAGTCAAAACCAAGTGAGGTGTGATTTCACACCTACTAGGGTGGCTAGAATCAAAAAGACATAATAACAGGTATTGGCAAGGATGTGGAGACATTGGAAGCCTCATACACTGCTGGTGAGAATGTTAAGATGGTCTGGCCACATCAGAAAACAGTTTGGTAGCTAAACATAGAATTACCATATGACCCAGAATTCCACTCCTTAGTATATGTCCAAGAGAAGTGACAACATATGTCTACAGAAAAACTTGTACACAAATGTTCATGGCAGCATTATTCATAATAACAAAAAGTGGAAACAGCCTAAATATTCATCAGTTGCTGAATGGATAAACAAATATTGCATATCTATAAAATGGACAATTATTCAGTCATAAAAGGGAATTAAGTACTGATACATGCTACATTATGAATGAAACTTGAAAACGTGCCAAGTGAACAAAGCCAGTAGAAAAAGCCATGTTGTATGGTTTCATTTATATAAAATGTCCAAAATAAGCAAATCCATGAAGACAGAAAATAGATTAGTAGTTGCTGAGGACTTGGAGAAGGAAGCATAAAGAGAGATTGCTATATGAAGGTTCTTTTTGGTGTGATGAAAATGTTCTAGATTAGATTGTGGTGGTGGTGGTGGTTGCACAATTCTGCGAATATACTAAAAACCATTGACTTGTATAAAGAGGGGATTTTATGGCGTGTAAATTGTATCTCAATAAAGTCATGAAAAATCAGATTTATCAAATTAAAGTAGCATAGTTTCAAACATGTCAACTCACATTTTAAATTGAAATTAATGAAAATTTAAATGTTATGTAAAAAACTTATAGTTAGCTAAAATAAAAAGATACTTCTCTGAACCATTTAATGTTTATCATACTGTTCTTATTTTCTGTTTTTTAATTGACAGTTTTGCAAATTTAATGCAGTATTTCTCTTTTAATTTCTTAAAAATGTACTTAGATTGTCACAGTGAAAATGAGGTTTAAAAATTAAGCATAAATAAGAAATGACATGACAGAACAAGATTGTAATTACCAAACAGCTGTGTTTGATAACAGAACAGTGCAGTTCCTGCCACTGCACTCCAGCCTGGGTGACAGAATGAGACTCTGTCTCAAAAAAAATTTAAAAACCAGTTTATTTTTGAGATTTTGTAAGTTTCCCACAATTATATAAACTGCAAGGCCTGAGATAGAGGCAGAGAAGTGTAGGGTTAGAAAGGAAGGCTGGATCCAGCTCACACTCATAATAAGAAGGGCTGTTTTTCAGATAGAGAGTTTATCAGAACCATAAGGTAAATGACTCTTTCCATACTATTGTGCAGTTATTTCCTGAATCATATTGCTGTTTGATTCAGTGTCTGGAAATGTAAATAGTTGGGATCATTGATGGATTTGTTCAGAGGCCAAAACCCTGATAAGTTTATTAATGAACATCAGGGTAATTTAATCTTCCTGAATCTTCATGGAACATTTGAAACCCATAAGGGAGAGCCACAATGTAAACGCCTACAGAAATTACAGAATGTTAATTAAGTACATCACATAAAGATAAATATTAACAGATTATAGCCCAAACTGATTTCAGAAGACCTGGGTTAGCATTTATGGTAAATTAATTGAGAATAGGAATGATGAGAATTTTAATGAAGTGACTGGTTTTTCTTCAGCTGCTTTCAAAATTGTGAAAACCTGGCTTGGTCCAGAAGCAGTGAGCTTGTTGAAGTTTACAAGCAAAAATGAAGTCCAGGACTATGTCAGTGTAGAATACCTGCCTCCCCACATGGGTGGAACTGTAAGTATAATATTTGAAACTTGTTTATAAAACAATACTGGATAATGGCACATTGGGCTGTATACTTTCCTCAAGGGAAAAAGAAAAGTAGTATCATAATATGCAAAGAAATATCACAGATACCCCCAAAATAGCAAGTAGTGTTACACACATTTTTGAAGTTTTAAAGTTGTTAATTTTTTATTTTTTAATAGGTAATATATTTATGTGGTTCTAAACTGAAGAGTATTCAGAAGAATAATGAGAAATAAGTCTTCAGTAAAAATATCACCTCCTACTTCTATTTCCAACCACCATATTCCCTCCCCAGCTGAATTTCTTGTATTAATTTGCAGGGATATGTATTACCCATATAAACAAGTATAGTATATAATTTTTTCTCCCTCTCATCTCTTCTAAAGTTAGTGTATTTATGTGCTAGTGTGCATCCTGCTTTTCTCTTCACAGCATGTCTTATTCCAAATCAATATGTAGCAGGCTCTCATACTCATTTATGGCTGCATAGTATTCTACTATCTAGACATAAGTTAGTGAATTTCCTCTTGATGTGTCTTTAGTGTGCTTCCAATTGTTTGCTGTTCAACAGTCTTTTTAGTTAAAAAGATACTATTAAGCATATACTATCCAGCTTTTTTTGAGCTGATTTTTACTACTTATAGAAAAACTGTACAACTTATGGACTTGGTACGCTTTGGGTTAACTTCATAATATTTCACTTACTTGATTTTTTTGCAAGCTATTTTTTATACTGCCTGCCTGGCAAAATTGTATTCAATCAGAACTAGCAAGAGGAATAGTTTTGATATGTCCTTCTGTTTATTGTCTTTGATTAGAAAAGACCTGAACAAATATTTTTAATTTGAAGTCTGCTTCTTTCTTATTCTAAGGCTTTGTATTTCACATTTTCACCTAGAAAAACCAAATACACTTCATTTCAGGTGCTATGCTTGATTTAAAATGTGATTTTATTTATTTTTAATAATTTGCTCATAAAATTGTTATATCTTAAATAATTATAATTAATATAATTCATAACATTTTAAATAATGTTAATTTTATGTATAGAAAAGGTTATTTTATTTCCCCTCTCTGTCCTTAGTGATATGTTTCTTCAGAATTACAGTCAAAATTTTAGTAGGACTACTATTTTTTAACATTAATTTTTAAGTTTTTTTTTCAAAAAGTAATACATATACATGATTTTTTAATAAAGTAAATACAATACCAGAGATTGAAAAGTATAACAGTACCATGAAAACTACATCTGCCTTCCCAGGTCCGTGCCCACTGCCACTCCCTAAAGGCAGTCACCATCAAGTTTTCTGTCCCTCTGGAGTTATCTATTACAGTTTTTTACACAATGGTCACATACCATATGTGTTGTCCAGTTGTACTTTTTTCATATCTTTTATTTTGCAGGTTACACCATATTGATTCACAGAGGTCTCTCTCATTTTTAAACCAAAATATTCCACTGTGTGGATGGATATAACATAATTTATTTAATCACTCCTCTTTTAAAGGGCTGCACTGATAGTTGTGTTCTAATTTTTTGCCATTACTAGTTTTGCTGCAGTGAATATCGTTGTAATAATTCTTAATATATGTGTGCAGCGAGAATGCATACAGAATAAACTCCTAGAAAAAAATCTGTGAGTAGTTTTTAATTTAGATAGCTGTTGCCAAATTTCCTCTAAAGAGATTGTGCCCATTTACCAATGTGTGAGAATTCTTGAACCACCTCCTTGCCAGCATCGCATATTCTCTTTTTTGTAATCATTGCCAGTCTCAGGTAAAAAATATTTCACTGTCATTTTAATTTGCATTTCTTTAATTATAAGTGATGTTGAAAACTTTCTTATGATTCAAAAGACAATTTTCATTCTTTTTCAGTGTATTCTGTATCCCTCTTCTGTATTGTTACAGAACTTATATAGTTCTTTAAAAATACACACACACACACACACACACACACACACACACACACACACATACACATTTAAAGCTTTTATCCATCTGAAATTCTTTTTGGTGTAGAGAGCGAGCTAAAGATCTAAGGTGATTCTGTATAGATGGCTAGCCAATTGTCCCACACCACTTATTGCTCTTTTTCTTTCTAGTTTGAAATGCTTTCTTTGTTTTAAATTTCATGATCTAATTAAGTCCGTTTTTTCTTGGCCAAAGTAATGAATTGTAAATCTACTAAGAGAGTTATTTCTCTACCCACCATTTAGTAGGCTCATGTGAAATTATTTTCTTGTAGGATCCTTTCAAGTATAGCTATCCACCACTAGTAGATGATGACTTCCAGACCCCATTGTGTGAGAATGGGCCTATTACCAGTGAGGATGAAACTTCAAGTAAAGAAGACATAGAAAGTGATGGCAAAGAAACATTGGAAACAATTTCTAATGAAGAACAAACACCTCTTCTTAAAAAGGTAGCTTTATAAATAAAATGAAACTGAATCACAAGATGTGGTCTATCCCCAATTCTGCCACTAGCCAGCTGTGTGATTTTGGGTAATTCACTTAACCTGCTACCCTTCCACATTTTTGTGTGTAAAAAGAAAGAGGAAGGATGGGATTAGCTGACCAGAAGCACCACTTTAGTGTATTTAAGTCTGATTCCAGGCCAGGGCCTGTGTCTTATACCTGTAATCGGAGCACTTTCTGAGGCTGAGGTGGAAGGATCGCTTGAGCACCGGAGTTTGAGACCAGCCCGAGCAACATAGGGAGGCCCTGTCTCTACAAAAAATAAAAAATTAGCCAGACGTGATAGTACACACCTGTCATCCCACCTACTCTGGAGGCTGAGTTGGGAAGATCGCTTGAGCCCAGGAGGTCAAGGCTGTAGTGAGCTGTGATTGTGCCACTGCACTCTGACCTGGGTGACAGAGTGAGACTTTGTCTCAAAATAAAATAAAGGCTGATTCCATGCTTTTGTATAAAGACTAGCAAAACACATCTAGAAGTAATTGTTTTATCTAAAATTTTTTTATTTGTCTAAAAGTAATTAATTTAAAACTTTACTTTGATTTAGTTCCTTTCTCTAATTTTTAAAAGAGCACTTTGTAGTTGTCACTCTTTTTACAAGTAATCAGGAACTTGATAGATGGATAAATACAATGTTATAATTTAGAAAAATTTAAAGACTCTTAAGGGAATGACCATATTGTATTTTCTAGAGTAACCTATGTTATGTATAATAGTAGGCACTAAAATAGATGTTAATGGTCATGTTAATATATGCTAAATAGTTATCCTTTTTTTTTTGTCTTTAGATTAACCCAACCGAATCTACTTCCAAAGCAGAAGAAAATGAAAAAGTTGATTCAAAAATGAGAGCTTTCAAGAAACCATTGAGTGTATTTAAAGGCCCCTTACTACACATCAGGTAATCATCAAAGATTTTATCAGCTATAATTTTATAACGTATCTTGATCACCTTGAGGGAGCCACAAAATTAAGAAAACTTCTATTTGGTTTTTGAAACTGTAGAAATATAAAACCAAGAGTTATCTGAAGACTTACCTTGGTTTGCAGACATAGTGGATATTTTTAGCTACCTTGCTTTCTTTTATTATGTTGAGTGTCTTTAAAAGGCTCTCATCACACATCAGATAATAAAACTAAATATTTATATATTAATAAATCTGAATGGCATGTATTTTCCTCACATTACTGATACTATTAGACTTGCCCAAGTTCAGGAATGCCAGAAATGACACTAAAGTAAGGATTTGTTGATTTTACTTTCCAGAAGCCAAAGATGAACTAGAAAAATAGGTTTGTGACTAAAGCCAAACTTCAGGACATCTCTATTTTTCTGCTAGGTTATTTGATTCAAAAGATTCCAGGTTGTTTCTTTCAGCATTGTATAAAGACCTTTTTCTCACTGATGATGTTTTTGGTTGGTAAATGTATTTTGCCTTACGTTAAATTGCTACACCAACTTTATGATCTTATGTAGCATTTTCTGTCCCTTTACTTGAAACCTTTCTGTATAGCTATGTTTTATGTATATCTCTTATGAACAATATAGCCAGACTTTTAAAAAATCTAATCTGACATTCTCTAATTGATAATATTAGCTTGTTGACATATATTTTGATTACTGTTATATTTGGATTTATCTCCGCCATCTATATGTATGAAAGACAGCAAGCAATAGAGACATAGATGCGCATGCATTTTCTGTTTTTCATGGTTTTTCTTTCCCATTTTCCCCCTTTGGAGTTTATCTTTTTTGTTTGTTTACTTGTTCCCATTTTTCTCTCTACTTATTTGGAAGTTACACATTCTGTTTTCACTGTAAACCTGTCACATCATAGGTCCTTGCCTGTAATTGTAGAGGTATGACAGGAAAAGCAGGCTAGGGAGAAAGCCAGACAGCTTTTCAGCTGCACATCGGGCTCTGCTCCTCCCTTCCTCCGCCCCCGATGAAGTCCCAGAGCTGCTCCTACACAGACACAAAGACCTAACCAACCTCTGTCTTCCTGGAGCTGCTCACAGTTGTTGTGCTGGTTACTAAGAACAATGAGATCCATAACCTTGTGGTTTTCTATGACTTACTTATGATTGGGCTCTAGAAGAAAGCCAGCAACCATGCAAATTTACCACCTTGTCCAAAACTAGGCACAGCCCTTTTGGGAGAGCTCATTCTTAAAAACATGTGTTAGTTAGATTAAAAAACACCCCCAAGGTACAGACATTCCTGATATAAAATTAACCTATTTAAAGATGTATCTCAAAATCAAGGGCTCGCTGAAAATTCACTTTAGTTAAATTATTCACCTTTTTATATAAAACAAAAACACTATTCTTCCCATTGTTTTGAGCCACCTGATACAATTTGGCTAATGTAACTAAACTACACAAACTGCTTGAATCTTTTAAATTTTTTTTTAGGTCATAGGCATTACAATGGAAAGTAATAGTAAAATTTAAATATTGAAGCTCACTGATTTTACTATTTGATTAGTTCTTCCTACAGCTCCCATCCCAAACTTACTTTTATGTGTACTTTTCTCCTTCCCTATTACTTAGAAAAGCTGCTACATAGTGAGAAATTATTCTGTTAAATACATTCTTAATCATCTTTCTTTTTAAGTTATGCTCTTTTCTGTTGGTGTATAGAAATATGCGTCATTCTAATTATTTGTAATTAGGTAAAGTTGAAGCAGCAATATCTTCTTTGCTTTATTATCTATAACCTTCCAAATAGTTTAAATAAGTGCACCTTAAGATAATGCTGATTATAGGATTAATCAGAGCCTTCATAATTCTCTCTTCTGTTCTTCCTGGTTTGCTTTTGATCTTGGGGAAAACCGTAGGACTTTTTAAATAGTGTGCATTGAATCAGTAAGATTAAAATACAAAATTGTATTAGGTAATTGTTTTGTAAGTCTTTTTTGGTGAAATGTCTTTATACAAATGAGCATAAGATATTAACTAAATATTTTTCTTCAACCTAATGATTAGATTATCATTTATTCTGATTATTACAAATGTCTTATGTTTTTGTCACTCCCTAGCCCAGCAGAAGAACTGTACTTTGGAAGTACAGAATCCGGAGAGAAGAAAACCTTAATAGTGTTGACAAATGTAACTAAAAATATAGTGGCATTTAAGGTAAATATCTCAAAGATACAATAAATTAGGTTTGAGAATTTGACATGGGAAGTGATTTTAGACATATTCTAATTGAAAGATTGAAAATTTTGAACTTGTACAGTGTTTTTATTTATGACAATTTTTAGGCATGTTGTACTACCTTCTGCTTCTAACCAAGTGGCATAGCTTTATCAAAAAATTTTCCCTGAGGTCTGTATCTGAATCTTTTACGTGCAGTAATAGGTTAATGTCTAAGTTAATACAAGGGTTTAATGTTTGTTGTAAATAACAACCCAAGAAAAATTACTCTTTACTATGTGAATAATTTAATTTATAATAACAGTGAAACATAAAACTATAAAATTGATAGTGCATTTTCCCCAAGTGTGGTATATTCTGGAGTGTAGTTTATATCGGTTATTAACCTGATACTGAGCATTAAGTGTAACAAGACTAAGTCCGGCACTACCCCATATTATAGGTTTTCCTGCCTTAAATCTTCTATTTAATTTAGATGTAACTACCAGGATGTTCCTGATGGGCTTTGATTATCTACTGTTTTTTAATTTCTGAACACCATTGTATTAATAACATGCAATCTAATGTGCATTCTGTTTTTGTGAATTTATGTCATTAAATTCAGGTAATTAACAGGATAAATATTTAACAGATGGATTGTTTTATTTAAGAGGGAGTCTGAATGACAGTTTGACTTATATGTTTTTAGATAGGTCGAGATGCTTTTTTCCTGTTAGTGGGGAAAAAATACCTTCTATGCATAACCATCAATGTTACTTTGTAAACTCTTTGTTCATTAATTATTCACTGCTAATTTTTTTTTTTAGGGAGATATACCTAATGTTAAATGACAAGTTAATGGGTGCAGCACACCAACATGACACATGTATACATATGTAACAAACCTGCACATTGTGCGCATGTACCCTAAAACTTAAAGTATAATAAAAATAAAAATAAAAAAAATTTTTTTAAAGTCATTCTTAAGCCATTTCCCCCCAGAAAAGCATAAAGGTTGTTATGTGACTACTGTGTTTATAAATAGGTGAGAACAACGGCTCCAGAAAAATACAGAGTCAAGCCAAGCAATAGCAGCTGTGACCCGGGTGCATCAGTGGATATAGTTGTGTCTCCCCATGGGGGTGAGTTGTCACTTAGTAGCCACAGCAGGTGTTGGGTATGGTGGGGGGAAGGGGACCTGGACCTTGGCTCTGAGTCAGCAGAAATGTCGGGCTAGAATCTAGAAATTAGCAGAGTAACACAAGTCACCTCACCTCACTGTAGACATCTGTTTTCCCACATGTGAAATGGGATAGTCAAAGAGGTCTCTAAAGCCCTTTCCAGCATTAAAATGTAATTGTTTCTAACAAGTAAAATTGTTTAAACTGACACCAATTGAAATTGAATTTCAAAGGAGAAATTCCTCACTTTTAGAACTTTTTCCTTTTTAAAGATAATTCCATTTTCTTCTTTTTCCTTAATGTTGAGTTCCAGAATAATGCTTTAAACCACATGCATATCCAACCCCTTTGAAGGTTCCTGTTTATATGCTGAATTACCCTTTTGGAATGCAGGTTTAACAGTCTCTGCCCAAGACCGTTTTCTGATAATGGCTGCAGAAATGGAACAGTCATCTGGCACAGGCCCAGCAGAATTAACTCAGTTTTGGAAAGAAGTTCCCAGAAACAAAGTGATGGAACATAGGTAAGCTTTTTCCTCACATTCTTCTCAAATGTAGTGGGAAGAATCAGAAAGAGAAAAGTGCCTCCATGGACCAGGTGGCCTCCCTTTCTTCTTGCATCTGCTGGGTGCCCTGCAAGCCTCTGGGGATGCCCAGATGAAAGAGACCTGGTGTTGCTCAAGGAGGTCACTGATAGCAGAAACTCATTTGCAGGCCAGTGCAAGAGTCTGGATCTGTCCAGATCATAAACACAGATTGTCTCAGCAGTTCTCCCTGTAGGAACGCTTACCTTACATACTAGAATGTTTTTTGCAGCATTGTTTGTAATAGTGAAAAACTGGAAAGAAAGAATCTAAATGGTAACCAGTAAAGCAATAGTGAGATACATTTGAGTATATCCACACTAAAGCGTGCTGCAACCACTCAAAAAGGTACAGTCAGTCTATTTGTTCTGACGTGGAAAGACATCTGTGATATATTTTAGAAAACAAATCTAGTGAGAAAAATTGGTTATGGACATTATCCTATTTAAGAGGGGGAAAAACTTGCATATATAGATATATACATGTATGTGCATATATATAGATGTATCAGGTTGTGACAAATTTCTTGAAAAGATATGTAGAAAAGGAGAATAGAAGAGGCTGTATTGTAGTTTTATTTTGCTTTTTTTAAATTGGAATTATGGTTTATTGGAGTGCTCCCATTTTTCCCCCCAGGGGACATTTGTCAATGTCTGGAGACAATTTTGGTTGTCACAACTGGGGGATGGGGTACAATGGGCATCTAATGGGGGCAGCATAGGGATGCTGCTAAACCACTAGCAGTACACAGGACAGCCCCATCCCCCAAAAATGATCTGGCCCCAAATGTCCGTAGTGCCGAGGTTAAGAAATCCTGCTTTATAGGGTAGTTAAGGATGGCCACTCCAATGACATTAGAGTAGGCCCTGAAGGAAATGAGAGAGCAAGCCACATAGATAACTGGACAGAGACCTTTCCAGACAGAACAACAAATGCAAAAGGAGTGTTCTTGGCCTTTGGGAGGAACAACAAGGAAGTCACTGTCTCTTGACTCCAGTAAGGGAGGAGCATGGTGAGAGATGGGGACAGCGATAGTAGGATATCAGATCGTCCCTATGGAGAGGACTTCCGAGTGAGAGGAAAAACTATTAGTCGGCACTAAGCAGAGCCATGAGGTGATCCGGGCTTATTTTTTTAAAGGATTATTCTGGGTACTGTATAGAAACTAGACAGTGGGCAGTGATACCAAGTTCACACTAAAGTGGAATTTGCTGTATGCCAGCACTGTTCTAGATGCTTTAGACATATTGATTCATTCCGTCATGAAGACAGCCCTGTGAGGGAGGAAGGCGTTTTTCCTGCTTTATAGAGGAGAAGCTGGGAAACCTGATAATGGCTATGGTTGAATGAAATCTTCAGGGCCAGGCACAGTGGCTCACACCTGTAATCCTAATACTTTCAGAGGCTGAGGTGGGAGGACTGCTTGAGCTCAGGAGTCCAAGACCAGCCTGGGCAACATAGGGAAACCTCCTCTCTACAAAAAATCAAAAGCTTAGCTGATAGATCATGAAAATAGATTATGAACAGTGAACTTCCTGAGAAGGCTGAAAGTGTGTGGGGGACCAAAACAGGGGAGATTAGCCTTAGTCCAGAGGAGGGAGACGCAGATGGAGGTCAGCAGCCTGCCTTGTTTTTACATGTAATATTTGAATTTTCAAATTGTATTACAGGAGGGCCTACTTTCTGTTTTTATCAAGAGTTTTTCTTTTGTTCAAAGACGTGGTTATGGGAATATTTTGAAAGGGTAAGAAACACTGGTATAAAAGGTGTTGTAGATTAATTTGAAGTTCTTATGAAACAGTCCCTCAAAATGAAGGGTTATTTTTGGTTTTGTTATGTTCGAGTTGCTTTGTTTTCTTTGTTTTTTGCTTCACCAATTACTGATGGCTTGCTTTTCTATAACTGCGAGATCACTGTTCTCCTGCAGAAAGTGGGAGGGAGGCTTGGTGGTAGGGTACTGAAGCTCAAGGAAAGTACCTTTCTCCTATCTAGAAAGGGTGATTTCCTTCAAATCATAAGATATTTGGATGAATTCTACTGAATACCATATAAAAACTTTCATTTGAATTTTACTGAATGGTGTCTGCAATATGTTGTGTTCCTTATACGTGCATTAATTAGTGAAGCTGGAAGATACATATACACAGAGCAGCTGTCTTAGGTGAGCCTGGGGAAGACGAATGAGGACTTTTACCTCTGTTACATAGACTTCTGTGTTTAACTGTTTTCATTTTATATTTTACTTTTATAAGAAAATTCATTAACTTTTTAAGAAGTTATGTTTTCTTTGGATTTTAATAGGTTAAGATGCCATACTGTTGAAAGCAGTAAACCAAACACTCTTACGTTAAAAGACAATGCTTTCAACATGTCAGATAAAACCAGTGAAGATATATGTCTACAAGTAAGTATACTTTCTTCCTCCCCAAACGAAGTTGTTAATGCTGATCAGCATTAGAAATTCCTTTTTTTCTCACGGACATAAGGAAAAACATTTGGCATAGACACGACAGAAATACTGTTCTTTGTGAAGAGATGCCAAATCAGAAATGGTAAGCAGGCCAGGTGTGGTGCTGCCTGTAATCCCAGCACTTTGGGAGGCCGAGGCAGGAGGATCACTTGAGCCCAGGAGTTTGAGGCCAGTCTGGGCAATATAGCGAGACCCTGTCTGTACAAAGAAATTAAAAATTAGCCAGGTGTGGTGGCACACATCTGTAGTCCCAGCTGAGGCAGGAGGATTGCTTGAGCCTGGGAGGTCAAGGCTGCAGTGAGCCATGATCATGCCACTGCACTCCAGCCTGGGTAATAGAACAAGACCATTTCTCAGTAAAAAAAGAAAAGAAATGGTGTAAGCAGTGAGTTATTTTTGGAGATCTACTAACCATTTGAAAGCTCTGGCCATTTTTAGCAAAGCACAAGGTGCTTTGGGGAGTATCAAATAATTCAGTCTTGCAGAAAAAAGTACCAAGTAGTGCATTTAAATTTGAAAGAGACAGAGGGGCTCTCTGAGTAGCTGAGGGCTGCTTAAGGGTTTCTGTACCTCTAGGAACTGACTCCTCTGCTCCTGTCTCAACTAGAAATTTAGACCTCTCAAAATGAGAATAAGTATAGACATATCTGTCCACCAAACAAATCTAATGCCCTGTTGCACTTCCCCCTCCTTCCACCAGCCTTACAGAGTAGTGGGCCCCATCCTTTCAGTGTTTGGATTTCTAGTATTCCTGTTTGTCATGCCCATGATTAATGACTGTTTTATTGATATAAATCTTTCATCCCTTCTTCCCTCTTCAGCTCAGTCGTTTACTAGAAAGCAATAGGAAGCTTGAAGACCAAGTTCAGCGTTGTATCTGGTTCCAGCAGCTGCTGCTTTCCTTAACAATGCTCTTGCTTGCTTTTGTCACCTCTTTCTTCTATTTATTGTACAGTTAAAGAAGTGGTGCCGGGTAGGAACCACGGTTCCTTCGTCCATTAGTTGGAAAAAGTAACAGACCTAAAACTCTACCAAGCTACTAAAAACATTGCACATCTGTGCTTCCTAAAAGGAAATATGCAGCACGTGGAGGGGAACACATACATGTCTTGAAAATAAACTGCTAGAATAAAGAAATGCTGGAGAAATTGATTATAAGAGACTATAGCTATTTAGTAAAGTAAGTAAAGGCATATCCATTGTGTAAATTAATAGTTTAAATATAATTTATTTTTTCCTTTTGATCTGAATACTTTTAAAGCTTAAGTTTTATCGTGTAAATACATTAGCTAAACTGAAAAGTATAAGTAACATGCTTTGTTGCAGCCAAAAAATGTAATCTGCTTTTTTATGACAGAATTATTATAGCTGAGCTGACTTACTAGCTTTTCTATACTATGTATATAGAAGAACATGTATATTGAGAAAGAAAACACACTTATATAGAGGAATTTATGCAACCATGACTTTGTAATTTTGAGAATTCCTCCCAGTGATGGTCAGTATTCTTTTGGAATGTAAACCGATTTAATGCCAAACCACCTTAACCTTTGTTTCTCAGTGTTCCTTAACAGCCTGCCTTTTATTAATCTCAGGCTTTTTTATGAACACTCTCATTTCAGTAGAATTTGGAAAACTAAGCGTGGTTGGAATATCTTTGAATTCTGTTAGTAATGCCCAAAAGAAAAGTCTCAAGCAGTCCCCCTATCCAGTCATTTTTATGGCGTTTCATGTTGTCCACTATAGCTGGACACTGAACCTTTTGCCTAATTTATTATAAAGGCCTGACCCTCTATTGTCCCATCTTCACCCCCATTCCAGAGCAGAGGAGTCTCTGTGGACCATGAATTGCACTGTCTCCCTCCTCATTTCTAAATGAAAGGTGTTAGATATAAATTTTTTTGAAAGGTTAGTTGTTTGAGATGCTAAGCAGGATAATAAATTTAGATTTTAAAATGTTCCTTGTAAAAGTCAGCCCATGACAAGGAAATATACAAAATACTAGAGTATCTAGAAGGGTGAAAAGAAAAAAATAAAACAAAAAGAAACATAGATGCCCAGGTGTCAGCTCTCCATTTAAAGAACGAAAAATGTAACTCACGATGATCTGTGAAACCTTCAAACTAGGAGGACCAATTGACTTACTTGATATTCTGCCTTTGATATGGTAGTACCCACCCGGTATTCCTAAAATCCTAAAAAGATACACCTTGCAGTAGCAGAGGCAATGAAATGAGTTTGTTTTCTCATTAATATGACCAGTTTGGGTCTATGTTGGTTCACATGTACATCTACTTTATATGAAAGAAAAAACAGTCTGCCTGTAAAATGTTGAGTTTCGATTGAGCCATGTTTGGAGATTTTATTACTGTTCTGAAGGGTAGTGTTGTTGGCTTTCGTCTTCAAGAAGTTGATTCCAAAATTGAGTTATGAAGAATGATATAACAGTTCTTTCAAAATTGGCCTAGGAAATAAAACCTTAAAAGGACACTGGTGTGCTACTTTGTCTTAATTTGGGCTTTTCTGTTTCAGTTTGCCACCTCCAGCTGTGAAACGGACTGCAGTCCACCCTAAGTACTGTGCACAGTATCTCCCTGTGTGTGTGCACAGTGGCTTCCCCTTACATGGTAGATTTTTGGCCTTAATATAATCTAATCCCAAAGTAGTTGTGTATGTTTTCTGTTCCTTGGCAAATAAATGAGGAAATAATTAGCCAAGATTGAAAATGTATTGTCCTAACGGTGTCCCTTTAATGTTTCATATGAAAAATTATGTTGACCCACTAAAATATCCTTGCTCAATGTCTGGTCAGTTGAATTTAATAACATATCTTGTTAATGTTTGTGTGTCTATTAAATGTGACTAAGCAGGATTACTGAAAATTAACTATAAAATCAAAGGCATCCAAACGTTTGTACTTGTCTTGATTAATCATATATTTACACTTGATTTTATTCTGTCTTCATTTGTTTTCCTTTAATCATAATTGCATGATTATTTTTGGTACTCTAATCAGTAATTTTATTTTTAATCATGTCATTACCTATTCATGACCAAATTACCAAGGAACCAACATTTAGATTTAGATACTTGTTTTCACTTAGGAATGGAAATTAATAGATTTCCCATGAAAGCATTAGTGAAATATCATTACCTTGATCTGCAAGTAGCCTAAAAATGCGATTGCTGGTAAACCTGGCCTCAAATTTCATACTACCATAACTGTTTTTATATATTGCCACTAATTTTGACTGGATTTAATAGCACTTTATTGTACAACTACAAAAAATATATATTCCTAGAATTGTTGCCAGTGTAATTTCTCTAATGTTCTGGTGCTTTTCATATATTTTCAGTATTTTTATTACTATATTGGTATTTTCTTTGTATAAATTGATTAAAAGAACATGTTTTCTATTTTAATATGTTTTAGAAAAATAATTACATTTATGAAATAAATATCATCAGGAAAAAACCTCTGGTCTCTAATTGATAAAGCATCTTAAAGAAAATCAATATTCAACCTCACTCTGACCTTTTAAAGATCATAGTAATTTCTTTTGGATCTGCTTTGCATTTTTATAAGGACAGTGCTGCAGGCCTCCAAAGATACAATTCAGTGTCAGGTTAGCCTGTCCTTTAGTGTGTCCTGTTTCTCCTCGTCCCCGTGTCGGGTGTAGCTGCTCTTCAGTGTAGTTCTTCGTTTTCCCCAGACATAGCATTGGACCCACTGTCATGCTTACAGCTCATTGTGGAGCCTGTTGCTGGAGCTGCAATGAGTCAGAATTGCCACGTAGTTTCCCCAATCCTAGTATCCACACATAGTTCTCTCTGACAGCAGCAAGCAGGAGGCAGGCTATCAAGAAGTCTGCCTGACTGCCAGACACACAGGGAAGATAGCAGTGTGGCACTGATCATTCTGAAATCAGGCACATGCTCAGGACTGCTCAGGACCTGGGACCTGGGGGGTGTTGCAGAGGGGCAGCAGGGAAGCCCAGGATGGTGATGTTAGAGGTTCTCAGGGTTGTTGATGTCTGGTCTGTCACCACTGAAATACACAACCTCCCAAATGGCAGCTACCTCTCCATAAAAATAGCATGAATGGGACAGGTCCCTTTTCTACACTGAAAAATATGTGAAGATAACAAAATCAGGTGGTTAAAGAGTCCCAACCCTCTGATGAATTCAAAATAGAGCCACAAAGAATGTTAACCTGCCAACAAACACCATACCGACCCAGGATGTGACAGGGTGGTCTCCATCCCTAAAGGGCACAATTTTCTAGGAGACTAGAGCTCCTGTCAGGAAAATCTCCAGCTAGGTAGGAAAGGATTGGTTACTTTACAACAGTCTTCAGCTCTTTCTCCCTTAAATGTTTACCATCAACTCTAGGTTTCCTGACATCAGAACAATATGGGCCCTCAAAAGCACAGGGCTCCCCCTCTCTCCCTGGCCCAAAGAGACACACTAGAAATCTTCTGTTCCAACTGAAACAATGGTTGTTAGGAGTGAGGGCTCTGAGGTAAGACTACCTGTGTGACTTGCGAAAGTTAGCCAGTTTCAGCCTGCTTCCCTAAGTGATAATCATAGTACTACTCCACAGGTTGGGTGTGAGAATGAGAGGAAATAATGCATTTAAAGCATCCATGGAGTCTAGCCTTGCTTTGTTAATATGTTGCCTCCACCTCCTTGTCAATTCTCTAAACTTTTTCCTGTTTTTTATCTACTCTTGCATTCTTGGCACCTCAATAAAATTATCAAATCAGTTCTTTCATAGCTGCATCTTAATTTGTCCTTATGTTGAATAAAAATTATCTCCCTGTAATGTCCAAAGAGTCTCATAACTTCCTTATTCCCCGCCCATGTTGCCTGCCATGAAGAGTGAGACCAATTTCTTCCACGTGTTAAAATATTTGAAGACGACTGGTTTAACTGACAAGAATACAGAGAAATAGCTCCCTGACCCATAGGGACAAGATTTGTGCACATTTTCAAGTCTTCCTGGAGGGAAAATTTGAGTAGTCCTTGAAACCAGCAGTTTTCCCACGCTTATCTTGAGCAGTCTCAAGACAAAACATACTTGTCATAACATGCAAATATGGTTGAGCAACTTGAGTCAGATACCAAATAATTTTTTGGTCATAAGTGGAATACATCATAACATCTTGTCTTTTATAGATAAGGAAACCAAGGGTCCAGGAAGTAATTTTTTCCCAAAGTAACATGACTAGTTGGTGTCAGAACAAAGAGTTTAATCTTTCAAGTCCAATGCTGTCATAACTGCCCAGAGCTGCCACATTTGAGTAGTAGGTTAAAATGCTGAACAGGTAGGTCTGAGAGCTTTACTTTCACCAACAGTATGAGAAGAAAAAAGAATGAAGATAAAATACTTGAGAAGCAGAGGTGACAAAGTAAAATAGCCACTCAGGACCCTTGGCTGGAAGTTTTTTGGTATTCTAACCTACAGACGGACTGCATTAGTCCATTCTCACACTGCTATAAAGAACTACCTAAGACTGGGTAATTTATAAAGAAAGGTTTGATTGGCTCACGGCTCTGCAGGCTACACAGGAAGCATGGCTGGGGAAGCCTCAGGAAACTTACAATCATGGGAGAAGACAAAGCAGAAGCAGGCACGTCTTACGTGGCTGGTGCAGGAGGAAGAGAGAGAAGGGGGAGGTGCTACACACTTTTTAAAAACCAAATCTCATGAGAACTCACTATCACAAGAATAGTAAGGGGGAAATCCACCCCCACAATCCAGTCGCCTCCCACCAGGCCCCTCCTCCAACATTCCCCAATTTGGCATGAGATTTGGGTGGGGATGCAAATTCAAACCATATCACAGACCTTATTTTCAGAAAGGTTTTAAACATACAGGTTAACATATGTTTGCTTTGTGGAGTGGTTTGATGTGCAGCATCAACCTTCAGGGAGGTTTATTCATCTCTCTGTAGAAGGGCATATAGTAGGGTGTGTTGCCACCAGTTGTCTCAGGAGCCATAATCTAGTAGCCTGAACAGGTCTTGTATTTAATAAAATCAGAGCACATATGTTAGTTTTCTATTGCCATATAAAAAATTTCCACAAGCTTAGCAGCTTAAAACAGCACAAATTTATTACCATCTCACAGTTTCTGTGGGTTGCAGTGGTACAGCATGGCTGGGTTCTCTGCTCAGGGGCTCAGTAGTCTGAAATCAAGATGTCAGCTGACTGCATCCTCCCTGGAGGCTCCACTAGGTAAAGATGCACTTTCAAGTGCCTTCAAGTTGTTGGCACAATTCATTTCCTTGTGACTATAGGACTGAGGTTGTCAGTTTGCTAGCAAAAGGGACTACTCTCAGCTTCTAGAGGCCCCTCCCAGGTCTTTGCAGCTCCCCACTCCTATAGGCAGTTTACAGCATGACTGTTGCTACCTCCAATCTTCCTTCAGAAAGGGCCGAGTTCCTTTTAAGGGCTCACCTGATTAAGTCAAGCCCACCCAGGACAATAACCCTTGGGATCAACTCTAAGGTAGTTTATTCAGAACCTTAATTATACCTGCAAAATCCTTCTTAATCATGGGAGTGATACCCCATCACATTCACAAGCAACACCCCACCCCCGTACTCAAGGAGAGATGCTTGGTGTATGTTGGGTGGGACCTGCAAACTCATCCAATTCAGTCCCCCAGGAAACAGAGGGTTGAAAAGCTGAACTCAACCTTAAGCAGTGTGATTGACAGCTTTGAATTCACAGATGTTCCACAACACACCTGAAAGGAAATAAACTAGAACTTCTTTATCAGGCACCAAATGGCAGGTGTTGAGACAACATATCTCTATCTTAGTTGGCTTTCTCTAGTCTCGCAGCTTCAGTTCACACAAGTATTCAAACTTTTATAAGTAAATTGTTAGAGGAAAGTATGTCACCACTATTTTAAACATTTATTCAATCATAAAAAGTACTTAAGAAAGATTCTCACAATGAGTTAATTTGCTAGGACAAAGGGTACTTCCAGTAATTGTGTTCTTTTATAAATGAAGCTCTAGTGAAAGCAATTAGCTTTTTTAACTTTCCCTTTTCTTTCAGAATAATCCATTTGCTTCAGTTGAGTTAGTTTTCTTAGACATAAATATTCTCCGTGGATGTAAGTAAATAAGAAGGTTAAAGCTATTTAAAAAAAAGAAAGGAAACAATTCTTACAGAAACCTGCATCGTGATATCCAACATTTATACTGTCCAATTTACTTTGGATTAAATTCTAGTGCCTTGAATTCTATTATACCAGAAAGTTCTCTGCACATTTTCAGGTTGTTCTGGAGCTATGTATACATGTATATGTGTTTAAAAATCCCACTGATTTCTTGGTTCATTTTGGAAATCATGTACATATGTGTGTATTCTTAATGAGTTTCTGAATGCAAGAAATTTCCAAAACTCCTAATATTATGCCTGACCCTTTCATTGCTGAATCTGAGACTACAACAAACCAAGAAGCCAATCATTTCTGTTTCTCAATCCAGTACCTATTTATCTTTTTCTGCATCAAGTTTTCACTCTAATACTATCATAGAGATTCGTTCAGTAGAACTTATGAAATTTGCCCTGAACTGCCTTCACCCACTACCATGCAATATGGTTGAACAACTTGAATCAAATACCAAATAACTGTTTTCAGTCATAAACTAATGTCAAAAATGTGTTTTGGGTACTTTTCCAATATTCTAGATTCTGTGACTCCAGCTACTTCCTTTTAGTGGGGGTGCAGAGGAAGGAAGCTATTATTAGAAGCAATAACAATAGTATAACACAGTCCAGCAGAATTTAATTTTTTAAAATGTGACTGAACTGGTAAGTTACTAAAAAGGATAAGTGAAAGGAAATTGACATAAAAAGCAAAGCTTCCTTGCAAATCCAGTATTTACTGCTCTGGGATTTCTTAAACTGCTTAAGAACTTAGTCATTAAAGGTGGAAGTGCATCTTACAAAGGAGCTATATTCTAAAGTCAGTGCTTAGGATGGAATTGAGTATAGTTAGAACTGTTCTTTAAAAATCATTAGGAAGGTGTCAGCTGGGTTCGGTGGCTCATGCCTGTAATCCCAGCACTTTGGGAGGCTGAGGTGGGTGGATCACCTGAGGTAGGGAGTTAGAGACCAGCCTGACCAACATGGAGAAACCCCGTCTCTACTAAAAATACAAAATTAGCCGGGCATGGTGGCGCATGCCTGTATTTCCAGCTACTCGGGAGGCTGAGGAGGAGAATGCTTGAACCCAAGAGGCAGAGGTTGCCGTGAGCCAAGATCGCGCCTTTGTACTCCAGCCTGGGCAACAAGAGCAAAACTCCGTCTCAAAAAAAAAAAAAAAAAATCATTAGGAAGGTGCCACAACAGAAATGGCCATAATAACTCATATCTTGGTGAATTAAACATTCATTTTTAACACCAGGTAAAGTATTTGGTTTACTTTTTATTATTTTGCCAGGAGGAGGGGGTCATGTAGTCTAATAAATATATGTACTATGTCTTTAAAACTAGAATCACATCAGCAAGATTCTCTTGCTTTAAGAAGCACAAGAGAATTGAGAATGAATGAAAGAAAAACATTTTTATTTACCATTCTACATATGTGGAGTGGAACAGACCCTCTTCATTCTAAGAATTAAGATATAAGTGAGGTCGCTCACATAGTCAGGGCCAAAATCCAAACTGAAATCTGATCTTCCTCTTAGACAAACCTCTAAAAAGGGCCCTCAGGACATTTCCACTGGCATCCCTCTCCTTGTGGTCACACTCCAGTCTATTGTTTACATCCATCACTCTGGCAAAACAGTACAGTGTACTTGCTATGGCGCAGCAACGACCTCCTTGTTGCTTCTTCCAATGGACCCGCTTCGACTTGAGTCTGAAGTGAGTTCTTGCAGCAGCATTTGACTATATCAGCCACAAGTTTTGTGAGACAACAAACTCCTGCTTTTTTCTCCCAGTGATATTCTTCAGTTTCCTTTACTGGCTCATCTTCCTTCGCCAAGTCTTTAAGATGTTGAAGTCAGAACTGAACTCTCTTTCCTAGCTCCCCTTTAGGTTAACTCCTCCAGACCATGGCTGCAATTACCATCAATAAGCCATTAACCCTTGTATATTTCTAACCCAGACTTCCCATTTTAAGTCTAGACACACATACCCAGTATCAACTCAGCATTTCCAGGTATCCATCAGAAAATGTCAAAACCAACCTATAGCCTTGTCTTCCATCCTCATCTCAATGGATGGTAGGCTAGGCTAGGCTCCACCCATGTGACAAGTACTGTATTATGCTACGTGCTGGGGACTAGATGGTGAATACTTCATGGAGTGTATAGTCTAATGGGGAGTGAGGCATTAATAAAAATTGTACGAATTTTTAAATACAAGCTGTAATGAGTTTTATGAAGAAAACATGGTGGTGTCATGGGAGAATCTAATGAGGGGACTTCCATCCATTTAAACCAGCTAGAAACTGAACTCTATCCTTGACACCACAGAGCCCACCCCTTTCCAATTCTCCCTCTTCATTGCCACCCTCACTTCAATCAACAGCTCTGTCACTTGGACTCCTGCAACAATCTCAAGTGGTCTCTGGGCATCTTCTACAATCCTTTCTCCATACTGATTCAGGAATATTCCGGGCCTATTGAAACTGCACATCCAGTCATACCTCTTCCCTGATTAAAAGCTTCCAGTTGCTTTCATGGCTTCTGAACAATGATTAAACTTCCTAACTTGTCCTACAAAGTCCTGAATGATTGGCGGTTGCCTGCTTTCTGGCCTCGTTCTCCTTGCTCCCTCTTCATTGTTCAATCCCATTCTCTGCTTGGAATTCTTCATCTCAGCCTTTCACCTTTACCGCTTCAGGATTGCTCTCAGCTCATCATTTGCTCAGAGAATGAATCCCTCATCCCAGGAATGTAGGTAGTCAGGTCCCCTTATCAGATGCTCCCATGATGCCACCATGTTTTCTTCATAACACTCATTATAGCTTGCATTTAAAAACATGTACAATTTTTATAATGCCTCATTCCCAATTAGACTATAAACTCCATGAAGTATTCACCATCTAGTCCCCAACACATAGCACAATACCGTACTTGCCACTTGGGTGGAGCCTATCTGATGAAAATATTTCTGAACTTTTAAAAATAGACTATTTTTAAGTTCTAGGCCAGCCTTCCTTTTCTTCATTTCCAGCTTTTTGCCTCATGTACATCAATCAACTGACATTCATCAAGCACAGCTTTTGGCAAAGCATATAACTCGGTGCTCTAGGGGGAAAAGCATGTATAAGAGACAGTGGCTGTTCTCAAAGAATCTGGAATAGCTGGTCTGCAGCTCTAATGGGAATTATAGGTCAGTACAGCCCTTGTCTCTCCAAGACTCGCAAAAACATTTCTTCTGTCATGGACTCACTACAGCAGGATAGTGTTTGGACTCACCCAAATGTTTAATGAACAGGGAGCTTCCCCCAGCTTTTCTTACCCTCTACTCACATCACAGCAGGGACAACTATGCCCCATTAATATCATGCTAGAGCAGTTTTTCAGGCGCTGTTTTCTATCTCTGTAGGCCTGCATTTTCTCAAGTAGGTCCCTTAGAACACTAATTCCATAGTTTACACTGGGCCACAAAGTTTCCCTTGCCATGTTATTTTGAGAAACATTGCGTTAAACAAAATTAAAGTTTTTTCCCATAGAATTTCTCAGAATCTTTAGTGTACTAATGTGTATGACAAATCTCTGAGAATATTATGTATTTCCCAAATTTATAAAACCATGGAATCTGCTTTTCAAGCACTACATTTTGGGACTAAATATCCTGAGAATACATTGTGTTGGGGATTTTAACACAGAGTTGAAGGGTCCCTGTGTGCCTGTAAGCCCAATCTGCAACAGAAATGTAAAACAGAGCTGAAGGTGATGGTCAAAGTTAAAATTCCACAACACTGGTAAATAAAGGAGAGGAGATTTACTGCTAAAGCCCAGGATAGACCTTTGTATTCTCATTTTCTTAATTCCATTTGTAAAATTAATTGGATGTGACAGCATGTGTATTTTAACTAAAAGCTGCATGTAATCTTGAAGACCTTTCTGTGGATTTGCATTTCTGTGTCCTATTTTGCCCGCTACAGCAACTCATAGTTTAGTCAGGGCCAGATTGCATACATCTGACTCTCTCTTCCTTCTTATCCCTATATGGACTAATTTTTGTCTGTCATCTTTCTGTGGATTGGTTAAATATGTGAAACGTGTTTGAGACTCTCTGGGATGGAAGCTCATCATGACAACCAGCCATTATTGCTCTCTGCTCGCTGCTCAGCAGGACTTCAGCCAACCCACACATAGCTTGGGGTGCAAGCTCCTGGCAGTTAGGCAGTTATTACCCACAGGACACACACCTGCCTTTGGCTTTCATTGACTTAGGGGCAAATCCAAGTAGACATCAGGGGCATTATGAGGTTCCTATGCATTTAGGGGACTTCATTATAGATCCTAAATGTAAGTATGTAGATAATACTTGCTTAAAGCTAATGGTATTTTGTAAGTATTGACAGACTTGGATTTAACTGCACGTAATTCTTTCATCTCAGCCTGCTTCTCTGTGTATGTTAATGGCATTTCCTTTTTGAGTCTTCTTTTCCACATTGCTGTTTCTCTGAAGACAGAAATTCTGCTGAGTTCTTCACCTTCATTCCAGTAGTATTTTCTTTTTCACTTACATCTTTGAATTTCAATTTGTAGCAGAGTTTTGGCTAATTGTACCCATTAACCCTTTCATTTCATGGCTTAAAATCAATATACATTTTTTATTAAAGGGTCCAAAAAAAAAAAGTAACTCTGAGCTTCCTATATCCAAACACATTTTATTTACCCCAGGCACATCTTTCTGCTACTTATTGAATCTAATGTTCTTTGACTAGATTATACATGAAATTTCTGAGTTCTTTTTCTTGCCCATGGGACTCATTAGCCAATATTGTATTTTCCTGACCTCCAGTAAACAGCATGTGTAAGAGTATTACACTGTTTGCTAGGCAGTCCCAAAGCAGACACGCTTGAATCAAAGGGACTGAAAGTTCAAAGTTCTATGGTTTCAGAAAAAGTAGGAATAAAAATGTGGCTTGTGTCCCCTTAGCAATAAGTTTGGAAAAGCCCATCAATTATAATGGAGATATAGAGCCATCAAAGAAATACCACTTCTTAAGCAGGGCCAGGTAACCTTAGAGAAAGATCAATAAGAAGTCCTTGGACCTTTGCCAAGAGTGTTTTTGAAAGAATCATTGAAAAAGGAGCCAGAATCTGATTTAAGAAGGGCTGGGATAGGGCTGTAGATTCTGCATTTCTAACAAACACCTAGGTTATGCTGATGCCGAAGTGCCTAGACCACACTTTGAGTAACAAGCCTTTAGAAATTTTAGAAAAGACACATCTCAGGACTCCTCCCAGATGAATCAGAATCTACATGTTCACAAGATCACAGGTTCCCAAGTGATTCATATGCACGTTAAAGTTTGGAAAACATTCATCAAAAAGACTCCTACCTTTTATTCAAAAGTCTTTTTTTGTCTCTCGTTTTTTGAGACAGGGTCTGTCTCGCTCTGTCTCCCAGGCTGGAGTGTGGTGATCTTGGCTCACTGCAACCTCTGCCTTCTGGGGTCAAGCCATCCTCCCACCTCAGCCTCCCAAGTAGCTGGGACTACAGGTGTGCGCCACCATGCCCAGCTAATTTTTGTATTTTTAGTAGAGACAGGGTTTTGCCATGTTGCCCAGGCTGGTCTTGAGCTCCTGGGCTTAGGCAATCCTCCCACCTCAGCCTCCAAAAGTGCTAAGATTACAGGTGTGAGCCATTGCACCTAACCTAAAAGTCTTTTTTTTTTTTCTAAATGCCTTCTCATTTTATTTGACTGTTAAACATTTTCTTGGCTGCAACAGTTGTGGTTAAAACTGTTATGATCTTTTGTGGGTTTTGCTAGCCAAGTAGTTTACGGCCATTTATAAGTGGGCTATGTTATGTATGTATATTCTTTAAAATGAATTACATATTTATTGAGTCTTTTCTAGGTACTGTGTACTGTGCTGGACATTGTCACAAAGAGGGATAAGATGTGCTGTCTGTTCTCAGGGAATCACAGCTGTAGGGTGAAATGATCCTAGCCCAGATTTAACATAGGATATCTCTAAGTGTCATAAGGTGAGAAGTGGAGAGACACTATTTCCACAAAAGGAGCTATTTTTGTCATGAAACATCTTCATTTTATACCATGATCACTAAAGATGACATTTTCCAGCTGGCCATGCTCCAGAAATTCACAGATTCTAGGTGTGTTTACTGTAAATAAGCCTAGACAAACCTTGACAAAAGCATTCTATAGATAAGGACTCCCATTTGCAAATACCATCAGGAAGTCCAATTAGCAAATTCACAAGGACATGCGACCTGGTCATTTCTCTCTGGTGTGTCCCCCTGGGTGAGAAAGGCTGGATTGCAGATCAGCTGTTAACTCTTTCCTTCTCACTTGCATAGATATGTCACGCAGAGAGCTAGCTGATGAACTACACTATTTAGAGGGTGGGCTCTTGGTGATGGGAGAAGAACAAGAGAAACAAATTTCTAAGAAGTTTCTGTGGAAAACAGCTTACCGTAGTCTAACAAAACACACCCTGTAAATGTAGCATCTGAAAGAAGATAGGCATGCAATAAACATTCATCAAATTCACAAAAATGCAAATCTTCCATAGGGCAAACAGCTTAGAACACCAATTGACTCACAACACACCCCTGCATCATCTTGAAGACATTAATGATTAACTCACTTTCACACTGGTGGGATTAATCCTGTGTGGGATTAATCTAGCACAGTAAAAAAATGCAGGGTATTCCCTGACCTCCAATTGGCTGAGTCCAGTTGTTAGAACTGCTGGTGTGATCACTGGTAATAAATGGGTTTACGTTTATTCTCACTTTAAAAAGCCACTTTGACATTCAGCTTTGCAAAATGAATTCAGACGTTTAATGCTCCATTGAGAATTAGTGGATTTGTTTAATGTTCAAAACCCATGAACAAAACAGAGCTTATTCTAGAAACCAGTTATTCAACATTCTGAAGCTCTCCAGAGCACCAGAGCACATATAAAAGAAATACCTTGGCCAAGCATGGCAACTCGTGCCTGTAAGCCCAGCATTTCGGGAGGTTGAGGCAGGTGGACTGATTAAGTCCCGGAGGTCGAGACCAGACTGGGTAACATGGTCAAACCCCGTCTCTACAACAAATACAAAAAAATTAACCAGGCATGATGGCACATGCCTGTAGTCCCAGCTACTTGGGAGGCTGAGGTGGGAGGATCACCTAAGCCCAGGGAAGTCGAAGCTGCAGTGAGCTATGATTGCACCACTGCACAACAACCTAGGCAACAGAGTGAGACCCTGTCTTAAGAAAAAAAATAAAAGAGAGAGAGAGAGAGAGAGATACCTGAATAGGTACCATTTAGAACTTTTTAAGAAAATACCTGAACAGGTACTGTTTGTTTTTTGTTTCTTTCTTTTTTTTTTTTTTGAGATAGAGTTTCACTCTTGTCACCCAGGTTGGAGTGCAATGGCGCGATCTCGGCTCACTGCAACCTCTGCCTCTTGGGTTCAAGCGATTCTCCTGCCTCAGCCTCCTGAGTAGCTGGGATTATAGGCACCCACCACCACACCCAGCTAATTTTTGTATTTTTAGTAGAGATGGGGTTTCACGAAACATTTTGGTCAGGCTGGTCTTGAACTCCTGACCTCAGGTGATCCACCCACCTCGTCCTCCCAAAGTACTGGGATTACAGGTGTGAGCCACTGCACCCAGCCTCTGTTTACACACTACCACATAGGATGGTCCTTGGAAACAGAAAATACCACCTAAACTCTCCCTTGGCAATCACCCTTATTAAGTGAGTGTGTTTCATTTTGGTGCTAATTAAACGAATTTTGCTTTGCTGGATCTGTGAAATCACTCAATTTCTTGTTTAGCTCCTTTAGATAAACCATAACTAGGCTGGGCACAGTGGCTCACACCTGTAATCCCAGCACTTTGGGAGGCCGAGGCGGGCAGATCACCTGAGGTCAGGAGTTGAAGAGTAGCCTGACCAATACGGTGAAACCCTGTCCCTACCAAAAATACAAAAAAAAATTATCTGGGTGTGGTGGCACGTGCCCATAGTCCCAGCTACTCAGGAGGCTGAGGCAGGAGAATCACTTGAACCTAGGAGGCGGAGGTTACGGTGAGCAGAGATGGCGCCACTGCACTCCAGCCTGGGTGACAGAGTGAGACTCCGTCTCAAAACAAACAAACAAAAGCCATAACACTACTAACTTGTCTCTTTTTCTTTTTTAATTATTTTGACAGATTTATTGAGATATAGTTCATATAGCATAAAATTCACTATTTAAAGTTTATAGTTGAGTGGTTTTCAATATATTACAGAGTTTTGCAACCATCACTGCAATCTAATCTTAGGCCATTTCAATTTTCCTCTATTAAAAAAGGATTTCCTAAACTAGGGCTAGCTACCAAGTATTCCCAGCGTGGAAGAAACGGGCAAGACCTTTAGATTATGATTAGGTCCAAAAAAATGTCACAGGAAGGCAGATGGGAAAGAAGAGTTGTTTTGTGTGGTACAGCAACCCTGCCTGCCACTCACAAGGAGAGAATAAAAGGGCAAGTTCGCATCTATAAATAGATTCTAGAAATAGCCACTGAATGAAAGCAGCAACTCTCTTGGAAGAGCTTTGCTGCCAACACAAAGATCAGATTCCTAGTTCCCAAATGAGGTAAGTGTTGGGTTGTACTGCAAAAGGCCTCTTGACTCAAAAAGTCCTTTGAGCAGATGGTGGGGTAGCAGGATATTATGTTATAGATTTACCTCTCCAATTAGAAAATATAGGGCTTGTGAAATGCACACACACCTGTGCAAATCCAAGCACCTCCCATAAATCTTCAGAATGGTTTTGTACCCAAAATAATGCAAACAAAGATCACATAATTTAAAAAAAAGTGACAGAATTTAAGTGAAGAAAGCAGTATATATAACTATTGGAAAGTATAATTTAAAAGAAAATGCTTAATCTTTCCAGAAAGGAAAAAAAATGAAAAGAAAATACAGTGAATTAACAGCAATTGTATCTAATGGTAGAAGACAGATTTTTCCCCAAATTTTCTGTCTTACATTGTTTAATAAGCTCATGATACTACTATACTTTTTTATAACTAAAACTTTTAATAAGGATATAAAACAAAAACAAATTGTGAAACATTGGTGGTATAATTTTTTGATACTTTAAAAATATTTTTTAGCCAACATCAAAAAGCAAAATTAACAAATGAATTGTCACTGAGTATAAACAGATACGATAAATGCATTTCTAGCACAGGGTTTTACACGTCATAAACATTCCATGTTTCTATGTTCATTTTCTTCACCTTTAAAATGGACACTAGTCCTCTTTCAATTTTTATTCATCAAAGCTAAGAGCTCAAAACCCGAATAATTTTTTTTGTTTGGTTAATGAACTATAAGTGATGAATCTCAAGTCTCATAAGAACCCTTTCATGGAAACCTGATCTGCTAGACAGTGATCTGGACACTGCTGAGGATTTCAGAAGTGCTCTGCCTACTCCAGCCAGAGCTCCAAACTGTGCCTCTAATCCTCCATACTCGCAAATCACTTACACTTTCTAACTCCTCGATGTCTCCTGAAAGTGTGTGTTTCCTCCAACACTACTTGCTGCTTCTCTAGAGCAGGAGTTGGCAATATTTTTCTGTAAAGGGCCAGATAGTAAATATTTTAGACTTTGCAGACCACAGAGTCTCTGCTGCAACAACTCAACTCTGCTGCTGTATAGCAAAAGCGGCCACGGATAACATGCAAATACATGGACATGATTGTGTTGTAACAAAATTTTATTTACAAAAACAGGCAGTGGGCTGGATTTAGTTTATAGTTCACAGTTCGCCATTCCTGGCCCTAGAGTGTTCCACTACCTCATTGTTGATCTACCTGGCTCCAGTCTTCTTTCCTTACAACCTACTCTCCACCCTAGTCAGAATGATATTCCTAAAATGTAAACCTGATTATGGCAGTCTTTCAGAGAGATATGGATACCAAATGTACATTCTCTTCTATTTGCTTTGTCACAGAGTTCTGATTTTTTGTCAGAGAATATACAGTACATTGCAGTCCAGGAAAAAAAAATAATACACTGCCTAGCCTCCTTCACAACAAGGTATAAATATGTAACAAGTTCTGGTCAGTAATATATAAATTGAAGTATGATGTGAGATTTGAAGACAGGCCCCTTTAAAATTAAGAAGCAGTGCTGGGTGTGATGGCTCATGCCTGTAATCCCAACACTTTAGGAAGCCGAGGTGGGAGGATCACTTGAGGCCAAGAGTTCAAGACCAGCGAGATCCTGTCTCCACAAAAAAATTAAAAAATAAGATAAAATTAGGAAGTGGAGTATTGACTTGGAGTGCAGATGTGAAGATGTGATGGGTAGAATTTCAGCAACTATCATGGCCAGTGCAATCTCTGCTCACTGCAGCCTCCGCCTCCCAGTTTCAAGCGATTCTCCCACCTCAGCCTCCAGAGTAGCTGAGACTACAGGAGCACGCCACCATGCCCGGCTAATTTTTGTGTTTTTAGTAGAGATGGGGTTTCACCATATTGGCTAGGCTGGTCTCAAACTCCTGACCTCAAGTGATCCACCTGCCTCGGCCTCTCAAAGTGCTGTGATTACAGGCATGAGCCACCGTGCCCGGCCCCCTGCATTATTTCTACAGCCTCAGCTCATGCTCCTTCCCTTCCTACTCTCAGCTTCAGCCATATTTTACTTTCAGTTCCTTGGAGGGGTGATGACTAATCTGCTGACCATCTCCCACGCAGCACCCTCTGTCTGAAATGCTCTCAGTCTTTCCTGCTTCTCCTCCTGGATTGTTACTCGTTCTATTGACTCTGCTGAGGTCTCATTCCCTCCAGGAAGGTTTCCTGAATGGCAGTACCTTCCTTCATAAGTGGAATTTCTTTCTCACTGATGTTTGGATCCCCGGGGCCTAGCCCAACATCTGATACTCAGTGGGTTGTAGAACAAATATGCACTGAATTCATTAATTAATCAATGAATCAAAGAAATGATGTACTATCTACAAGTCAAATGCAGTATCTCAGCTGGAGTCTTCATAGCCAGCTTTCCTGGGATAACAGCTATAAATTAACATGCTTTTCTAAAGTCATTTACTCCCTTTAAAAATTAAATAGAGGTTGCCAACAAAACTACTAAAGCTAACTTAAATAATATAACTTAAAGATGACAAAAACCTGAATAACATGTAAGAAATATAGACTTTAGAACAATTTCTTACTATGCTGCAAATATTTCTTAATTGAATGCATTTTTTTCTCTGATTTCCTCCAGATTAGTGCCACTGAGTACCAGGCTGGTTCATTATTCATTACTTGCTCATTTAAGTATGGAAGTTGAGAGTACTTGGAAATATTGTCACCTTTACAGAGTAAATGAATTATATTTCAAGTTGATAATAAAAAATGTTTTTGTATTTTTTGTCCTTTTGTTACTTTATTTTTAAGTAAGTAAATGTTAGTGTGTTTTAAAGATGTATGGGTTCACAATAAATAGGAAATTGTTTTAAAAACTGGTTTTCCCTACCGAAAATTTGGGAAGCACTGTGTAAATGTTTTAATCTGGGTTAGATCATCTAAAGCTGTGGTTCTCAATCAGGGGAGTTTTGTTTCCCAGAAGACATTTGGCAATGTCTGGAGACATTTTTGGTTGTCACGACTGGCATAGGGGGAATAATACTGGCATCTGGTGTGGGTAGAGACAAGGGATGCTGCTAAACATCCTACAATGCACAGGAACAGCCTCCACAGGAAAGAATGTTCGGGTCTCAAATGTCAACAGTGCTGAGGTTGAGAATCCCTGATCTAAAGATTTATCTAAACTCAGAACCTAAGCCAGTTTAGGGCCAAAGACCAACCCACCCTCCCTCCCTCCCTCCCTCCCTCCCTTTCTCTCTTCCTCCCTTCCATTCATCTTTCCATCCTTCCCCTCTCTCTTTCTTTCCTTCTTTCTTTTCTTTTTTCTTTTCTTTCTTTCTTCTTTCTTTTCTTTCTTGTTCATTCTTCTTTCCTCTTCTCAGCTGATAACTTGCTTCTTCCCATCAGAACGACAAACAGAAAAATTACATGCTCACATGCTTACACAGTTAGATTTGATAAAAACTTTCTGCTCTTTTTTGAGTCAAAGAGACTTTCTTCTTCCTCTTGACACCCTCAGATTCTTCATGGCAGAGCAAACAGAGAAGCACAGTATGATTATTTTGCAGCAGGAGGGTCTCATGACTCTTTTCTCCTATGACCAGTTTTTCTGACGCTAGTTTTGTTTTCGTTTTTTTTTTAATTTCTCAGGCTCTTATTCAGAACGTGTGTTAGCATGAATTTGAAAGCAATGCTGAGATGTTCCCATTACAAAAACTTCTCTATTGACCCTTCTGGCAACCATCTCAATTAAAATTATTTTCCTGTTGGACTTGAATTTACTGTTCAAGCTTCTTGGAAAATATTTTTTTCAAATACATATAAACAGGCCCTAACAAGTTTTGCTAAACAAAAACATGAAGTGATTTATCTATTGCTGTTTATGCTTATTTGCATTCTCATTGCTACTAGAAATCATTTAATTTCACTTTTCATTCAATGACCTGATCTGTTTTCTTCATTTTGGCAGAAGAACATTTATGTCATCAATACTATTTCTAGTTTACTGGCCTCAAAATTAAAATGGTGAATCAGAATGGGACCAAACAGAGGGAGTTACTTCCCAGTGCCTCACAAGACAGCCTCAAATTGTGGTCTCTAAACTAGCAGTGTCAGCTGGGTGCGGTGGCTCACGCCGGTAATCCCAGCACTTTGGGAGGCCAAGGCGGGCTGATCACTTGAGGTCAGGAGTTCGAGACCAACCTGGCCAACATGGTGAAACCCCATCTCTACTAAAAATACAAAAAATTAGCTGGGTGTGGTGGCACGCGCCTGTAATCCCAGCTACTCAGGAGGCTGAGGCAGGAGAATTGCTTGAACCTGAGAGGCAGAGGTTGCAGTGAGCCGAGATCGTGCCACTGCACTCCAGCCTGGGAAACAGAGTGAGACTCCGTTTCAAAAATAAATAAATAAATAAACTAGCATCATCAGTATCACCTAGAAACATAGCAATGCAAATTCTCAGATCCTACCTTAGACCTACACTCTAAGGGTGGGGCCCTGCAATCTATTCAATATATTTCTTAAAACTATCCTGATTATTCTGATACAACAGGTTTGAGGACCATTGGCCTATACTCATGATTTCCAACCCTGGTTTCACATTAAAGATCACTTTGGGAGTTTTACTTTATTTTCATTGTTTTTTGTTGTTTGTTTTGAGACAGGGTCTCGCTCTATCACCCAGGCTGGCACAGGCACAACTGTGACTCACTGCAGCCTCGATCTCCTGGGCTCAATCAATCCTCCCACCTCAGCTTACTTAGTAACTAGGACCACAGGTGTGCACCATCATGCCCAGCTAATTTTTAAATTTTTTATAGAGAGAGGGTCTCACGATATTGCCTAGGCTGGTCTCAAACTCCTGGGCTCAAGCAAATCTTCCCACCTCAGCCTCCCAAATATCTGGGATTACAGGTGTAAGCCACCATGCCCAGCCCACTTTGGGAGTTTTAAAAGCCCAGAGGCCCATGCTACATGCCAGACTAATTAGATTGTTTAAGGGTGAGACAGAAGAATTTTCTAAAGCTCCCCAGGTAATTCTGTGTAGCCAAGGTTTTTATCCCAGGATTCCTTAACCGCAGAAAGCTGTTCTAGCACTGCAGGGGTTTAGCAGTGTCCCTGGCCTCTACCTACTAGAAGCCAATAGAACTAACTCCCCCAACCCCCACCGCCATTGTCATCCAAACTCTGTAGACATTGCCAAAGGTCCTTGGGGGCAAAATTCCAAAATTCCCCCATCAACTGCTGAGGCCTCCCTCCTCCCTCTCCCACTGTGGCTGAGAACCACTGGGTTAGAGTTCATTGTTTTCTTTCCAAGAGAGATCATTGACCTACCCAAATCAGAATCATCTCAGCTCAGGGCTTATTAGCAGCGCACATTCTAAAGCCCCACCCAGATCTGAATCAGAATCCTCCAGGAGATCCAGATGCTTGTTAGTATCTATAATTCTCAAGTGGTTTAAAGTTAGAGAATCACTGAGTTGAGTATTCCTTCTTAAGGGCAGATTGATTTTGGTACTTAAAAAAGCAAAATATGGCCTGTTTGGGATCCTGTTATTTATCACAGGTAGAAGGGAATTGATTTATGGTTCTTCCAAAGATTCTAGCTTAGTCAGACACTCCCACTTAAGTTTAGACATCTCTCTGATGTGCAGTGAGATAAAGCAAAGCTATAAAATTTTAATTCAGTGATGTTTTGTGTAAATGACTATTTCAGCACCAACATAACATTTTATTCAGAGATTCTTGACCGTAAAGGATATTCATTGTTTTGGTCTGTACATCTTGAAAATCACTGATCACAGAATCAGATGAGTTTGCTACATTGATTCCAATTTACTTAAGAGTGTGAGCAGCACCGATGATCTTTTTTTTTTAACTGTTTTGGTCTTTGGTTTCCATTAGAGACACTGTCAATCCTCTATGATTTTTTTTAACTTTTTTGGAGAGCTTCTTGGCCATGTCCCAAGCATGTCTCCACTTACTGGTTACTTTTGCTCTGTACATTGTCTGTGCATATATAAAACACACTTCCCAGTTTAATCAAAGTTTGCCATGCCTCAAAACCCCTACCTGTAATGTCACTTGGAATCATGCATTCATTCACTATTCAGGGATGACTATAATAATGAATAGATGCTTTTAGAGGAGCTTTGGCAAAAATCTAAGAAACCTCTGACAAAGGGTCATTTTTCTGCCTTGGGAAATTAGCAAAGTTTTCATACATGAGGAGGCATTTGAACTGGCCTTGTAGGATGAGCAGGAATTCACCAAGCAGAATATAGAGGGCTGTTTCAGAAGATAAATTTTATATCAAAGATTCAAAGATTAGATAAGAATCTGTCCTATTTCTGTATCTCAAAGAGTTTATAGTACCATGGCCTGAAACGAAGGGTACTGTAACTGTAAGAGGTCTGTTGCTGGAGGCACACAGCAAATCAATACACCAAGGCACCAGGTTGTAGCAGAGAAAAAGGTTTAATCATAGGGACAATGAACAAGAAGATGGGAGGAAACTCAAAATCCATCTCTCCAAGGAGTCTGGGGCTAGGGGCTTTAAGGGTTTTGGAGTGGGCCAGAGTGTGGAGATAGTTGATTGCTTGAAAAGTGCAGGGTGAAGTCGTGGGACAGGGAGATGAAGAAGCTGTGTTCTCACACTGATTGGGTTCCTCTGCAGGGGACTTCATATTGGTTGGTACCAGCTGTTTCACTGGAATTCAGGACCTGCTGAAACAATTCTTAAACAGAAGGCTTGTGATTTCTAATGTCAGAGATCCTATTGATAGGAACAATGGGGCTGGAAATGGTCAGGATCTGGTGTTACGTGACTTGTGGTTACAAGGAAGTGGCACCAAGTACAGCCTGAGGAATGCCTAATGATTACTCTATTTCTGTCCAGATTTCTTGGGAACCGTGTGAAAATGGCTTCGGTGCTGTTTTATCAATGACCAAAGAATATCACAGCCACTTTTAGACAATATAATTTCCCCCCAAAGAGGAAAACAAGTTAGAGAGCTTGGCATTCTATAATATTAATATTTAATATTAAAGAAATACTATTAGTCATATAAACTTTCAAATTTGGCCAGAAAGAAGAAAAAAGGAAAAAACAAAGAAGGAAACTTCCATGCATACATCAGAAATTCATTTCATTGTGGTCCAGTGATTCTCAACTGGAGATCATTTTGACTCCCAAAGGTCATGTGGCAATATCTGAAGATATTTTTGGTTGTCACATCTGGGGTGGGAGTGTGATTACTGGAGACCAGAGATGATGCTAAACATCCTACAAGGCACAGGACAGCCCCTCACAACAAAGAATAAAAATTGTTAAAAACTTTAAAATCCAAAATATCAATAGTGCTGATGTTGAGAAACTGTTCTAGTCCATGCTGTAGATATGGCTAAAGGTACATTTATTTAAACTGGCATGCTTTATTTTGTGGAATGGAAATCAGTGTTGCTCAGCTCTTTGTTCCTTAGACAGTTTAAATGATGTCACATAAGATTTACTTTGTCCCACCCTTACTGCTGCACAGTTTCATCTATAAACAAGGCCCTTATGAATTTAGAACACTGTGCAAACTCATGCGAATTTAATAACTTTAGTTGAGGAAAAATAAGATAAGAATCAAAGCATGAGGGAAGACATCATGGCTCCAAGGCTGTGGGCCCATCACTGTCAGCCCAACATAAATATTTATGGCAGCACATTCCACTATGAATGTATTTGTCTAGAAAGGAGTTGTTTCATCCCGCTTTAAGCAGAAGCAAGGTTTTCTAAATACAGCCTGTATTATTTGAAATGAATAGTCCTATAGTTGTGCCAGGAAGAAACAGCACAGAAATTTAATATTCAGTCAACAAACATGCAAAGAATGGGGGTGGGAAACAAGACTGCCTTTGTCTAAAACTATACTGCCAATTTGGTAGGCACTAAGTAAATGTAGCTATTAAGCACTTGAAATGTAGCGAGTCCAAATTGAGACGTCCTGAAAATGTAAAATACATACTACATTTTGAAGACTTAGTCCAGAAAAAAGGATACAAAATGTCTCATTCATAATTTGCATATTGACTACAAGTTAAAATGATATTTTGGACGTACTGGGTTAAATAAAACATTGTATTAAAATTAATTAACCTTTGAAAGATTTTTAATGAGGTTACTAGAAATTTTTAAATTTTTATGTGACTTGTTTTATTTATTTATTTATTTAGAGACAGGATCTTGCTCTGTCACTCAAGCTGGAGTACAGTGGCACCGTCTCGGCTCACTGTAGCCTCCACCACCTGGGTTCAAATGATCCTCCCACCTCAGCCTCCCAAGTAGCTGGGACTACAGGTGTGTGCCACCATGATCGGCTAATTTGCTTTTTAAAATTTTTATAGAGACAGGGTCTTACTATGTTGCCCAGGCTAATCTGGAACTCCTGAGCTCAAGCGATCCTCCTGCCTCGGCCTCCCAAGATGCTGGGATTACAGGTATGAGCCACCACATCCAGCCTAGTTTTACATTTCTATTAGACAGTGCTGGTCTAAAAGCACAGATTTCTGTTGTTCTTTTTAAATCTTATTGTGATGGTCATGAAGGCCTTAGAGTTGACATTTCTAATTTCAGTCACCACGCTACTGGTTCTCAGCCTTGGCTGCTTAGAGAGATTTTAAAAGATATGGATGCTTCAATATCCACAGGCAAAGAAAGAAAAAAATAAAAAGACCCTAGACTGAAACCCTACATCTTACACAAAAATTAACTCAGTGTATAGATTTAAATGTAAAATGTAAAGCTATAAAATTTCTATAGGAAAATATAGAGGAAGATCCTCAGGGTCTAAGGCTAGGCAACACGTTCTTTGGCTTCATTAAAAAGCACAGTCTATAAAAGGAAAAGTAAGTTGGACTTCATCAAAATCACAAACTTCTGCTCTGTGTTAGCCCATGTAATGAGAGTAAAAAGACAAGATACAACCTGGGAGAACACATTTGTAAACCCACGTCTCATGAAGTATGGAGAAGATCTAGACAGCTCCCAAACTCAACAGTACAAATACAAATAATTGAATTAGAATATGGGGAAAAGATATGAACATATATCTGACCAAAGAGGATATATAGATGGCAAATAAGCACATGAAAAGATGTTCAACAACATTAGCCATTAGGAAAATGCAAATTAAAACCAATGCATATGAGTCTACAATAATCTCAGTATAAATTTCAATTTTAAAAAGTACAAACACCACCCCCATTCAACCTCTTTCACCCACCAGACTCTGATTTAAATGGCTTGGAGTGTGACCTGGGCAGTGAGAGTGTAAAATCTCCCCTATGTGATTTTAATGTGCAGCCAAGGTTAAGAACAATTCTCCTAGGATAAAGAGTATAGCTTAATAGAAATTTTTAAAATAGAGCCTGAAGCCAGGTGAGGAAAAATGCTGATGTGGAGTTTTCTGATTGAGAGTTATCTTCACACTCAATCTCCAAATAAGAGAATGAATGCAGCTTGTTCTCAGGATGGTTTATGTTGCAGCTATAGATCTAGCTATTTCTAGTCTCCACAAAGAACAGGATTTGGGCAAATTGACCAGGTGGATATAATTATTAGTTGATGCTTTTCTGCATCCTCTTTTTTTCTCCATTAACTTCTCTTTCCAACTACTAGTTTTCAAATTTGTTGTCTGCACATCGGACTCACCTGGGGTGCTTATAAAATGTTGATATCTGGGTCTTGCCCTGGAGATTCTTATTTTATTGCTGTGGAGTGTGGCTTAGGCATCAGGACTTATAGAAAATCTCCCAGAGGATTCTAAATATACAGAATTTAGAGAACCCCTGTTTCATGCCACTGGGTCTCAATCCTGCCTGCAAGTTGGAATTAACTGGGAGAGATTTTCAACATCCTGATGTCTGACATCCAATGATTCTGATTTAATTGTTCTGGGATACGGCCAGGTCACAGGGATTTTTTAAGGTCCCCAAGTACTTCTAACATGCAGTCAAGGTTGAAAACCACCAGTTTAGGCATTTATCCTCCATTATCTTCAACAGAGCTATCATCTGTGTTCTTGCACACTGATGATTGAATGCTTCCATAGGGAGGAGAACACTTTATAGGTTGGGGGAGGGAGGAAGACCCAGTTTGGTCTCTTCAATTTTGCTAACTACTTTATTTAATTAATTAGTTAATTTAGAGATGGAATCTCATTCTTGTCACCCAGGTTGGAGTGCGGTGGTATGATCTTGGCTCACTGCAACCTCTGCCTCCTGGGTTCAAGTGATTCTCCTGCCTTAGCCTCCCAAGTAGCTGGGACTACAGGTGCCCACCACCACACGAGGCTAATTTTTGTAGTTTTGGTAGAGACAGGGTTTCATAATGTTGGCCAGGCTTGTCTTGAACTCCTGATCTCAAGTGATCCACCCGCCTTAGCCTCCCAAAGTGCTGGGATTACAGGCGTGAGCCACCACACCCAGCCTTACTTTATTTATTTTTATTTTTATTTATTTTTTGAGACATGGTCTCACTCTGTTATCCAGGCTAGAGTAAACTGGTGCAATCACTGCTCACTGGAGCCTCGACCTCCTGGGCCCAAGCCATCCTCCCACTTCAGCCTCCCAAGTAACTGGGACTACAGGCATGCACCACCATGCTAAGCAAATTTAAAAAAATTTTTTATAGAGATGGGGTCTCACTATGTTGCCCAGGCTGGTCTTGAACTTCTGGGCTTAAGTGATCCTCCCACCTTGGCCTCCCAAAGTGATAAGATTATTGGCATGAGCCACCATGCCTGGTTGACTACTGTTTCTATTTGTAAGGCTGGGAAACCATTTTCACTTAGCCTTATTACCAGTGCACAGCATAATATCCCCTTTCCCTTACAAATGGATTTGTCTACTTTGAGCCCACAACCACCCATCCAACTGCCATGAAACTGCTCATGTTGAGGATCAGAAAACAATATCCCAAAGTATGGCACTTGGACATACTGAGTATTGTTTGTGTGTGTTTGTGGAGAACAGGGTCTCATTATATTGCCCAGGCAGGTCTCCAACTCCTAGGCTCAAGCTATCCTCCCATCTCTCCCTCCCTAAGAGCTGGGACTACAGTATGTCCACACCTAATGGACACACTGAGTACTTTGAACAAAAGAAGCAGCTTCAGAACCAACATTTCTCTGAACTTTTCCTGCCTTCCTTTCTCAGCCTTCTGCCTCTCCCTAAGTACAGGGAGGGGCTTTCTCTGAAGGTCCCTTATCTGACTAAGGGAAGTTCCTCCAGAAGGAATGCAATGGTTTTGAGCCCCCTCCCTAGAATCTCATCAAATGGGGAAGAGTAACTCTCTAGAAAGAAAACTAGAGTTGATACCACCAGAACCCCGATGAACTCTGTCTCAGGATATTGTCTGTTCATCGGACCCATTCATCTCCTCTAAAAATTGCTTATACTTAAAATTGCCTACATTCCCCACTTTCCTCTCCTTTATGAAGAAGGGTATATAAGCTTTATATCTCATTGGGTTATTGGGTACTCACGTTCCTGTGATGCCCTTGTACATGTAATAACCTTATATGACTTTCTCCTGTCAATCTATTGTTGGCACATTTTCATAGACTCAAATTAATCAAACCTCCAGAGGGCACAGGGGAAGTTCCCTTTGCCCCTGCACCCAAGCCAGTGATTCTCAAATTTTGCTGCACATTAAAATCTCCTGGAGATCTTTAAAAAACACCAATGTCTGGGCCCTAACCCCAGAAAGCCTGATGTAAATTGTCTGGGGTGCAATCTAGGCATTGAGATTTTTAAGTCTCTAAAGAGTCTAATGTTTAGCTAAGTTTGAAAACCACTGGTCAATGTGATATTTTATTTAGTGATGCAAAACTGACTTTTGTACCAAAGATCCTAACAAAACAGTCAACAAGAAGTAGGCCCGTAGAATGTCTTATGTTCAAGCTAAGGACTCATTACAACATGGTGCAACAGAGAATGTTCATAGATGCATCATTATTTGGAACCCTATATTCCAAATCTGAATCACCCCTACACATGCAGCTAAGACACTGACAGTGCATCAAAGAGTCTCCTGTGTAAACTATGCAGAGTTCATGAACACGCCAAGTCTCCAGATGTGTTGAAGGGAAAGTAGCTCTTCTGCAAAACAGTAACTCTCAACTCATCAACCCTCTACCTCCTAGTGGGCCAACATCAAATGCAAATTAAAGATAAACTAATTTAAGTACTAACTGCCTCTACCTCATCTCCTGAGGGATTTGGTGTTTGTGATCACACCTCCAAAGTGGTATGCCACCTGCAGACTGCCATTTTCATCTGATGTGCATAATTGCACAGCCTCATTTTGAATATATCTGCTTGCGTTCATTTCCAGATTCCATAATAGTAGAAGATATTATCCCATGCTAAAATATTCTTTTCATCCCCATTCAGCGGGCACTTTCAGTTTCAAGATGAGCATCTGAGAGGAATCACCACCCCTGGGAGCAATCTTTAGGGAGACTTGAAAGAGAAAAGAAATTTAAATAGATATTATAAGAGAGAATCATATGCTTTATGCTACGATTAAAAGTCCAACCTCTTACTGAAAGGGATAAGTGCCAGAAGATAAGTCGTACAGGCAAGAGGAGTGTGATGTATACAGCAAGGAAGAGTGTGTAGCAGGGGCTCTAAGAACCATGGCTAAAGGCAGGCAAACATGTGGATTGAAAGCTTGTGGTCCCCAATTTTCTCGAGCTGAGCATTCTGAAAGCAAGCTTTTAAATATCTAGGAGACACTGTGATGGTTTTTCCCAGCTGAGCCCACTGGAAGCTCTTTCCACATGCAGATGATGATGTGAAGTCAGAATATAAATAAAGGTTAGAATAAGCATTGGTATTTCTAAATTTCCCATTGATTTTATAAATATATATAAAAATATATGAATATATATATATATTTTCTACATAAGGGGTAGTCTGTCCTGGGGTAAAGAGTTTACTAAATCAGGGAGCAGAATGACTCTCTATTAGGTTCAGCTAAAAAGTTCAGAGTTTCTGCCTGCAAAGCTGTTTAACCAGGTCATGGCCAGAAACAGAGACGAGAAGCAATTGCATTTTTCGTTATACACACTGGCTTTTCCTGACTATCTGTGGTTCAAATTCTAGTAAAATTAAAAATCTATACAAATGGGCCAGGCGCAGTGGCTCACACCTGTAATCCTAGCACTTTGGGAGGTCAAGGCAGGTGAATCTCTTGAGGTCAGGAGTTTAAGACCAGCCTGGCCAACATGGTGAAACCCTATGTCTACTAAAAATACAAAAATCAGCCAAACGTGGTGGCAGGTGCTTGTAATCCCAGCTACTCAGGATGCCGCGGCAGGAGAACTGCTTGAACCTGGGAGGAGGAGGTTGCAGTGAGCCGAGATCACACCACTGCACTCCAGCCTGGGCGACAGAGCGAGACTGTCAAAAAAAAAAAAAAAAAAATCTATACAAATGATTCTCACACTTCAGCATGCATCAGAATCACCTGGATGGCCTGTTAAAACACACCTGGTCTGTTTTGAGTTCTGTAGGTCCAGGGTGGGATCTGAGAATTTGCATCTCCAACAAGTCCCCAAGGACCACAACCTGAGGGCCGCTACTGTGAGGATAATTTACAGGTATTTTGTTAAATTTTAAGGATGATTTACACATGACTCTGGGGACTTATACCCAAGTATCTTTTTTTTTTTTTAAATATATTTGGATCACCAGTAAGTCAAGTTAGCATGGGATTTGAAGTCACATGGAAGATGCTGACTTTGGATGCCCATGATGTGACCATGTGATGAGAACTTCTGATTTCACATACAAAGCAGTAGCTGACTACTAAACAAGGAAAACAATGTATAAAAAAACACATGGGGGCATAAATGGAAATACCAAACTCCAAATGCAGAAAGCAGAATGAGTGGGTGGGTGGGGGAGACTGGGAAGACAAAGAAATGTTGTTTTGTGGATGAGATGCTCATCTTTTATATGAAGGACAGACTAGTCCTGAAGAACTAAGCAGGAAGGTTTTGGTTATTTATTTACAAATTTCATGATTATTAATGTCCACAGGGTTGTGCTGAGTCACACATCTGAAAGAATTTTCTAGTTGGGAAGTTTGTGATGTTGAAATATGGTGTGAATGGAGATGAAGTTTATCTTCTTTGAAGATTTAAATTTGGGACTTTGCCATTATTTACTCATCAGCTAGAGCTGGTTTTAGGTAGACTCTCCTTGATGCAGGAGGACGGATTTAATGATCTCTCAAGTTCCACTTCTTCTTTATGCAAAGAAGATATGTAAAGAAAAATTAGTGCTTCAATGGGAAACTATGCGTTGTCTATAGCTCACCTTTCCCCATTATTTTATTCTGATTCTATGAAAGCTATTTTACAACTCTGTAAGCTATAGATAACCAACAGCAAAACAATTTTTGGTTATATGCAGGCAAATTTTGTTTCTTGGAGGTTCAATCAACTTCCTTCTTCCACTGAGGCAAAAGTTGGTTTTGGTTTTATATACAATACTGTAATACAGTTCTGATACTAACCACCTGGATTTAGTGCAGACTCCACAGGTTAAGGGCACAGTCCTCAACAAGACTTCCCTCTCTATAGATGCCAGCTGCCAATCTGGCAGAGACACTTTTATCATTTGAGAAATTTCGAGGATTTAGAAGCTCCTTTCCAGGAAATGATGAGGACAAAAGCCAGTCCAAATTTTTTGTTATATAATGATCTACATTTGCACATTTAGTTTGATATTAATCTATAACTGTGTCTATTTTTTGGATTTTTTTTTTTTTTTTTTTTTTTTTGAGACAGAATCTCGCTCTGTCACCCAGGCTGGAGTGCAGTGGTGCAATCTCGGCTCACTGCAAGCTCTGCCTCCCAGGTTCACGCCATTCTTCTGCCTCAGCCTCCTGAGTAGCTGAGACTACAGGTGCCCGCCACCACGCCCGGCTAATTTTTTGTATTTTTTTTTTAGTAGAGACGGGGTTTCACCGTGTTAGGCAGGATGGTCTCGATCTCCTGACCTCGTGATCCGCCTGCCTCAGCCTCCCAAAGTACTGGGATTACAGGCATGAGCCACCGCGCCCGGCCTGGATATTTCTTTTAACTGGTTATAACATCTGCTTGGTTCTTTTGTTTTGAGTCTTTTAACTCTTAGGTATGTTGGGGCTCAGGACGCATCACCCCAAAATATTTCTCTTTGAGCTCTTGATTATTAGCTGGTTATTTTGAGAAACTGCAGACACAGGAGTAGCTCTGAGAAGCTGTACCTTTGTAAAAGAAATTTACATCTTCCGGGAAATTTTCATCAGTAAAGTTATCTGTCTCAGGAACAGAGCTGCTCCAGAGAGACCCTTACCTGCATAAGAAGGCAATCTTTAGTTACCATATATTTCCTCTTCTCACCCTCCCGTAACTTGTCTCCACCACCCCCAGAAGCCCCAAGCCTTTCTTTCTTTGTGTAGCTCAGGATGCCATAGAAGCTTCAATCATCTAGCCCTTCTTAGACTTTCATATTTTGTGGGGCTCTCACAGATACATACATAATTAAATACAGTTTTCTCCTGTTAATCTGTCTTACGTCAATTTAATTTGTAGCCCAGCCAAAGAACTTAGAAGGGGGAAGGAGGCAATTTTCCACTCCCCTATAGGTATCTGTAGCAGGAGGTATATCAGAAATTATTTTAGACCATCCGCTCATTTTGTAGTTAAGAACCCAGTGCCCAGAGAGGTTAAGTGAAGTGACCTTGGGCCTTACAGCCGGGAAGAACTAACCTGGGATTGGAACTTCTGCTTCCAGATTCAGACTCTATCTGAATTGTATACACCACATAGACAGACCCTTTATTCTCCCTGCCCTTCTTCACAGGTGCTTGGCTCTCTGAAAAGAAGACCATCCAAGCACTTATTTACTCTAATTAGGAACTCCCCGCTTTTTCTGTATGACTCTTCCATTAGAACATGAACCTCTTAGGGGTAAGTATGGAGCCCTGTCCCACTTTGCATCTGTGGTACCTAAGACAATTCTGGCATGTGAAGTGCTCAATAGAAAACTGTTTATAGAATGAAGGAATACACAAATGGATAATAACAAGTAATGATAATTATATGCCATAAATTCCTTTCCTTTAATTATTACATGTAAATCTTATGGCAGTTCCACAGATTAGTTACTACTGTTATTACTGCTACTTTATAGATAAGGAAACTGAGGCTCACAGAGATCAGAAAAACTTCCCAAAGTCACAGACAGAAGGTAGCAAAACTTGGTGGGTTATTTTCCCCTTGAACTCTTAACCAGCATTTCTCAAACGTGAATATACATCAGAATCACCTAAAGGACTTTTTAAAAACCTGGGGTGAGACATAAAATTTGCATTTCCAGCAAGTTCTCAGGGGATAATGATGATGCTGGCTCAGGGTCCACAGATAAATCACCGCCCTAGGCTCTGATTTGGTTTGGTTAACTTACCGTGAATAAAATCAACAACACAGGGCAGTACAACATAAGAATAAATGCAAGCCAAGTTTTTAATACTGAAGGCAATCTTCTTGTACATTTTTCAAGCAATCTTCTTGTACATTTTTACAAAGCAGTCATGAGCAACCCAGGTTTACTCTTTCATTGTTTATTAAGCATAGGATAGGATCGGGGAAGGGTGCGAAATTAAATAAACGGATGTCCTCTAACATTTTTAGGATGTTTTCTGAGTGGAAAAAATGCCGGAAAAGTTATCTATTTCTATACAGAATTAAAAACTGAAATACGTGGTTGTTTCCAAATCAGACAATTATATCAATTTTGTGTTCTGAGAAAATGATGCAGACGAATGGAAGAAAAAACTCATTTGAAACTCCTTTCTTCTTTTTTTGCTTTTTGAGACAGAGTCTCACTCTGCCACCCAGGCTGGAGTGCAGTGGCGTGATCTCGGCTCACTGCAACCTCCACCTCCTGGGTTCAAGCGATTCTCCTGCCTCAGCCTCCTGAGGAGCTAGGATTACAGGCGTGAGCCACTGCGCCCAGCCTGAAACTTCTTTTTTCTGTCTACGCCTATGCCAACGAGGGAGAAGGTGGTAATTTACCTGTAGTGGTCTTTAGGGTAAACATACAGGTATTGTTCACTAGCCCAGGCCTTTTGCAAGAGTATAGCTCCCAGCTGCGACATCATGGTCAGCAGCTCTGCTAACCAAGGTCCATAAAATACTCCTGGTCTTTCTCAGTTTAAGGTGAACTGATCTGGACTATCAGATTAGATATCAAACAAATACTATAAGAGTCCTTTAAACAAGTGTCCACAATGATCAAGGAGAAAACTTTAGTGAGAAAGTGGGCCATTTAAAGCAGTGGTTCTCAAATTTAACTGCAAAACAGCATCACCTGGGGAGCTCTTATTAATTCCAATGCCCAGGCAATAACCCAGGCCAATATAAACAGAATCTCCTCAGGTGGACCCAAACATTGGCATTTTTTGAAGTTTCCCTGGTGATTCCAATGTGCAGCCAAGTTTGAGAATCAGTATTCCAGGCCGGCGCAGTGGCTTACATCTATAATCCCAGTGCTTTGGGAGGTCAAGGCAGGAGGATAGCTTGAGCTCAGGAGTTTGAGACCAGCCTGAGCAACATAGTGAGACTCCCCAACCTCTGCCCGCCCCGCCACTACTATCTGTACAAAAAATAAACAAAATTATCTGGGCGGGGGTGGCATGCACTTCTAGTCCCAGCTCAAGGAAGGCTAAGATGGGAGGATCACTTGAGTCCAGGAGGCTGAGGCTGCAGTGATCTATGATTATGCCACTGTACTCCAGCCTGAGTGACTGTGACCTGTTTCTTAAAAAAAAAAAAAAAAAAAAAAAACAAGAAGAAGAATCAGTATCCCACAGCAGCACTTCTGAAATTCCAAATTGTACAGGATTTCCCTGAAGATCATGCAGATTCTGATTCAGTAGATCTGGTCTGGGGTAGGGCCTGAGATTTTGTATGTCTAATACTCTCCCAGATGGTGCTGACGCTAGAATGTATCTCAAGTGTAAGAAAACCAGCTAAAATGACTGGCAAAGTTGTGCTGTATTGAAGGCAAAGACCTCCTACTGCTGAGACTTGCCTACTTCTGCTTGCCAGTAGTCTTAGTAAGCACCAGAAAATGTCAGGAGAATGTCTGATATTCAGTTCCCATTGATAGTGTTAATATCCTGTTTCTGGTGAGGAGTTAAAGAAGCTCCAGAAACAGAGCTGAAATCCTAATTTCTCTTATGTAGTATCACTGCATGATATGCCCCAGAGTTTCCTAGAATAGCATATTGTGCCCCTTTAGATAGGCTGTTGAATTAAATGAATGCTTAGAAACCCTATGTTTACCATTGTGCAGTAAAATCAGTTTTCAGGGGACAGGATGTCTTTCCATGTAATTTGCACCAGGCTAAGTCTTGCGAATGATTTTCCAAGTAATCAGGTATTTCCCCTCCTTCCATGTCTTAGTTTTTTTTTCTGTCGCTATAACAGAATATCACAGACTAGGTAATTTGTACAGAAAAGAAACTTATCTCTTACAGTTCTGGAGGCTGGGCAGTCCAATATCAAAGTGCTGGTATCTGGTGAATGCCTTCTTGCTATGTCATAATGTGGTGGAGGGCATCACATCTCAAGAAGGCAAGAGTCTGAAAGTTCTGGCCTCTCTTCCTCTTTTTTTATTTTCCGAGACAGGTTCTCACTTTGTCACCCAGGCTGGAGTGCAGCGGTGTGATCATGGCTCACTGCAGCTTCAGCCTCCCCAGGTTCAAGCAATCCTCCCACCCCAGCCTCCTGAGTGGTTGGGACCACAGGTGCACACCACCATGCCTGGCCAATTTTTAATTTTTTTTGTAAAGACAGGGTCTTGCTCTGTTGCCCAGGCTGGTCTCAAACTCCTAGCCACAAGTGATCTTCCCACCTTGGCCTCCAAAAGTGCTGGTATTACAGGTATGCACCATAATGTCTGGCATCTTTTCTTTTTATAAAGCCACCAGTCCCATCATGGGGGGGGCCTCCCTGATGACTTTATCTAATCCTAACTACCTCCCAAAGACCCCACCTCCAAATATCATCAAAATATTAATTTGGAGATTATATTTCCAACACATGAAATTTGGGGGACACATTCAAACCATAGCCTTCTACCACTATAATTCTATGAAATATATGATTTGCTTTGAGCATATATTATTCAATGACATCCCCTTCTTTTTTCCTAAGCTAGCTGTTCACCAAATCCTATCATCATTTTCCTAACTAGTCTACTTATCCCAACCCCCATGTGACTGGACTTTAGCCAATGGAATGTGAGTAGAAATGATGTGTGCAGACTTGGTCCATAAAAATCTCTCCTTGCGTGAACTTCCAAACACTTTCCTCTGTGCCAATTTGATGAAAATGAACTCAGCAACTTGGAAGCCACGTGTTGAAGATGGCAGAGCCATAAGGTGGAAGGGGAGCACACTAGTCCATTTTCAGGCTGCTGATAAAGACATACCTGAGCCTGGGCAATTTACAAAAGAAAGAGGTGTAAGGGAATGACAGTTCCATGTGGCTGGGGAGGCCTCACAATCATGGTGGAAGGTAAAAGGCACATCTCACATAGTGGCAGACAAGAGAAGAGAGCTTATGTAGGGAAACTCCCATTTTTAAAACCGTCATATCTCATGAGACTTATTCACTATCATGAAAACAGCATGGGAAAGACCCACTCCCATGATTGAATTATCTCTCACTGGGTCCCTCCCACAACACATAGGAATTATGGGAGCTATAAGATGAAATTTGGTAGGGGGGGAGGGGGCACAGAGCCAAACCATATCATTGTGCCTCTGGCCCCTCCCAAATCTCATGTCTTCACATTTCAAAACCAATCATGCCTTCCCAACAGTCCCCCAAAGTCTTAACTCATTTCAGCATTAACTCAAAAGTCCACAGTCCAAAGTCTCATCTGAGACTAGGCAAGCCCCTTCTGCCTATGAGTCTGTAAAACCAAAGCAAGTTAGTTACTTCCTAGATACAATGGGGGTACAGGCATTGGGTAAATACAGCAGTTCCAAATGGGAGAAATTGGCCAAAACAAAGGGGCTATAGGCCCCATGCAAGTCCAAAATCCAGCAGGGCAGTCAAATCTTAAGGTTCCAAAATGATCTCCTTTGATTCCATGTGACAAATCCATGGCATGCTGATGCAAGAGGTGTATTCCCACAGTCTCAGGCAGCTCTGCGTCTGTGGCTTTGCAGGGCACAGTCTCCATCCCAGCTGCCTTTCATGGGCTGGCATTGAGTGTCTGCAGCTTTTCCAGGTGCACGGTGCAATCTGTTGCTGGATCTACCATTCTAGGGTTTGAAGGATGGTGGCCCTCTTCTCACAGCTCCACTAGGCAGTGCCACAGTAGGGATTCTCTGTGGGAGCTCTGACCCCACATTTCCCTTCCACGCTGCCCTAGCAGAGGTTCTCCAGGAGAGCCCCACCCCTGCAGAAAACTTCTGCCTGGACATCCAGGCATTTTCATACATCCTCTGAAATCTAGGTGGAGGTTCCCAAACCCCAATTCTTGACTTCTGTGTGCTGGCAGGCTCAACATCACATGGAAGATGCCAAGGCTTGAGGCTTGTACCCTCTGAAGCCACAGCCTGAGCTCTACATTGGCTCCTTTCAGCTGTGGCTGGAGCAGCTGGGATGCAGGACAAGTCCCTAGGCTAGACACAGCAGGAGGACACAGGGCCCAGCCCACAGAACCACTTTTTCCTCCTAGGCCTCTGGGCCTGTAACAGGAGGGGCTGCCATGAAAACCTCTGACATGCCCTGGAGACATTTTCCCCATTGTCTTGGAGATTAACATTCAGCTGCTTGTTACTTATGCAAATTTCTGCAGCTGGCTTGGATTTCTCCTCAGAAAATGGGATTTTCTTTTCTATTGCATTGTCCAGCTGCAAATTTTCTAAGCTTTTATGCTCTGCTTCCCTTATAAATCTGAATGCCTTTAACAGCACCCAAGTTACCTCTTGAATGCTTTGCTGCTTAGAAATTTCTTCCACCAGATATCCTAATCATCTCTCTCAAGTTCAAAGTTCCACAAATCTCTAGAGCAGGTGCAAAATGCCACCAGTCTCTTTGCTAAAACATAACAAGAGTCACCTTTGCTCTAGTTCCCAACAAGTTTCTCATCTCCATCTGAGACCACCTCAGCCTGGATTTCATTGTCCATATTATCATCAGCATTTTGGTCAAGTCATTCAACAAGTCTCTAGGAAGTTCCAAATTTTCCCACATTTTCCTGCCTTCTTCTGAGGCCTCCACACTGTTCCAACCTCTGCCTGTTACTCAGTTCCAAAGTTGCTTCCACATTTTCAGGTATCTCTTCAGCAGTGCCCCACTCTACCAGTACCAATTTACTGTATTAGTCTGTTTTCATGCTGCTGATAAAGACATACACGAGACTGGGCAATTTACAAAAAAAGAGAGATTTAATAGACTTACAGTTCCACGTGGCTGGGGAGGCCTCATAATCACGGCAGAAGGTGAAAGGCACATCTCACATGGCAGCAGACAAGACAAGAAAGCTTGTGCAGGGAAACTCCCATTTTTAAAACCATCAGATCTCATGAGACTTATTCACTACCACGAGAACAGCACAGGAAAGACCCACCCCCATGATTCAATTATCTCCCACCAAGTCCTCCCACAACAGGTGGGAATTATGGGAGCTACAAGATGAGATGGGTGGGGACACAGAGCCAAACCATATAAGGGAGCTTCCTGCCAATTGGGAGTACCCCACTTTGACTTTACTTGATGCAGAAATATATTTCTTTTGTGACTAAGCCATTCTGTTTCTTTTTGTTGTTTGTTATAGCAGCTATCAATATTTTAACAAATATGTCTCCCAATTATCACAACTCCACCCACCATGGAGAAGCAGAATGTTGGGGTAGGTGAAGACAACCACGAGTCATTAAGGACACACTGTGCCAGCATCTCATCCTGGAAAGCAAGGAGTTTGTTGGAGGAGATTAAAATATTCTCTTCCTAATGAATCTCTCTCTTTCCATGGCTCTATGCTGCTAGACTGTTGCCATGAGGCTTGGGAAAGTTTCTGTACTAAGAGAATAGATAGTGGGAGCTAATTAAGGAGCAAAGAGTTGCTGGTTGCTGGGGTATGCTTCCTGTCTTTGTTTTAAGAACAAAAAGGATGAAAAGACAGGTTCACACATTGCCGAAGTGACCTCATCAAAGAAAGAAACAAGGAAGGGACAACAGTGATAATGAGGAGAAGAAGGAGGAGGAGAACTAACAATATTAACTGTTCAACATATGCCACCACTTTGACAAAGTTTTACACACATTACCTCATTTATTCTTCAGAACAATTCTATTAGTGAGCACTATTAATATCCTCATTTTACAATGACAAAAACCAAAGCTCAGAAAAATTAACTTGACCATACTGTAAGTAACAGAGCCAAGATGCAAAACCTAGGCAGTCTGCCTCCAGATCTTATGCCCACATTCACTGTACTGTGCTGCTTCAGGGTCTGGAAGAGGAGACCACTAGTGAAAGGTACGCATGTGTCTGTAGTTTGTGCGTTCTTTCTCAGGAATGAAACTAGCTGAATAGAGTAGGAATCTAGCAGAATCAGGGATTCCTAACCACTGGGGAATCTTGAAAACATGTGTCATGGTTATAAGAAGCAACTCTCAGCTAGCTCACACTTGGCAAACTACATGGTCAATTTTTCACCATTACTCCTGGCTGAAACCCAAAGTAACACATCTAAACATAACCTCATGTGAACCTAAAATAAATGAATGAACGACTAAATTCATCAAAAGTCCCAGTTTCTTCTGTACCAATTTTTTTCTTTTTTTCTTTTTTTTTTTTGAGACAGGGTCTCACTCTGTCACCCAGGCTGGAGTGCAGTGGTGTGATCACAGCTCACTTCAGCCTCAATTGATCTCCTGCTTCAGCTTCTTGAGTAGGTGGCACCAGAGGCATGAGCCACCACACTCAGCTAATTTTTTTTTTATTTTTAGTAGAGAGGAGATCTCATCATGTTGCCCAGGTTGGTCTCAAACTTCTGGGCTCAAGTGATCTGCCCACCTCAGCCTCCAAAGTGCTGGGATTACAGGCGTGAAACACTGCACCTGGCCTATACCTATTTCTATACTCTTATAACTTACCTGTATCCTCATAATTTTTGAATTTATAATCTTAAAAATATTTCGTCATAAAGGCAAAAATTATAGGTAATATATATTTCAGGATAAGAAAGTGCATATCTGTGTACTCACCACTAAGCTGAAGATAGCATTCTAAGATTTTTGAAATGTCCTGTGTACTCCTCTCCAGTCTTGTATTTCTCTATTCCTCTACCCCCAGGAAGTATTCAGAATTATGTGTTAATCATTCCCTTGCTTGCTTTATTGCCTTACTCCAGGGATTCTCAAAAGGAAGACTATTGACATTTTGGATGGGATAATTCTTTGTTGTGGGGGACTGTCCTGTGCTGTTATGGGTTAAATTGTGTCTCTCCAAAAGATATGCTGAATTCCTAACTCCCAATACTTCAAAATGTACCCTATATGGAAATAGGGTCATTGTAGACATAATCAGTAAAGATGAGGTCATACTGGAGCAGGGTGGGCTCTTAATGCAATGTGACTGGTGTGGTATAACTCTACATGAATGGAATAATACTACATGTGTTCTTTTGTGACTTGCTATTTTTTCATCAGTGTTATATTTTTGAGATTTTAGCCAAGTTGCCATATGTAGCTGTAATGTAGTGATTTCTAGGCATGTTATCAGTATGCCTAGTTCCCTTCTCTTTTTTCTATCCAGGAAAAAAGGTGGAGGCAGGTAAGTTTTCTGTCTTCTTTGCATTATAGGTTTATTTCTTGTTCATCCTAACCCTACAGGTGAAGCTCTTCAGGATCCTAGTTTTATGGATGATCCTGAAGATCTTCCATATCTCCTATTAAGCTGTTCACCTTAGTTTTCCCTAGGCTTTATTCTCTGTTCCCCTGATCCCATGCAACCTCTAAAATAGAACTTGAGGATCATCAGATATCCTCATTGTGAAAGCCAGATTGAGCCCTCCTCATTTCCTGAGATTCCCACTTCCCATTGCCAGCCTGGCAGTATATTTTTAAAACTCATTTTTTCCAGGACTGTTATCAGGATTATTAAAACTGAAGGAGTGTGCTTTTATTCTTCCAGGAAAGAAGAGAAACAGTTTTTGAGAATAAACTGAGCAGGCTTGTAAACCTTAAGAAATATTATAGTTGAACCCTATAATATCTCAAAAAAATAGTATTTGTTAACTGTCAGCTATCATCTTTCACAACACACAGAGAAAGAGGTCTCGAGAAGTCTATAAAAGCTTGCCCCTCCAGCATTTCCCTTGCCCACTACATTCCATGTCACTCACTGTCTTAGTCTCTACGGCTGCTACAACAAAATACTTTGGACTGGGTAATTTGCAAACAACAGAAATTTGTTGCTCACAATTCTGGAGAATGGGAAGTCCAAGATCAAGGTGCAGTCAGATTAGGTGTCTGGTGTGGTACTCTTTCTTCTAGATGGTACCCTCTTCCTGTGTTCTAACATGGTAGAAGGGGCAAACAGCTCCCTCACACCTCACACTGCAGATCATTTATGAGGGATCTGCACTTACAACTAAATCACCTCCTAAGAACCCTACCTCTTAAAATGATCACATTGATGATTACATTTCAATATATGGATTTTCAGGGGACACACTCAGACCACAGCAGTTACTAAACTGAATAATTCCATCATTAAACACATATCTATGCCTGAGGCTAGTTCCAGAAGAATTACCTTTTGCATGGTGTAGAAAATCAGAAACATTGAGGTTAGAAGCATCATCTGCATTCTTAGGCTGAATTTATACAGGTCACATGCACCCTCTGCATTCTGTTGAGATTTTGCAGGCTATTCCATAATTTCTGGGTCCAGTAATTTTTCTGTAGATATTTTACTACAATGACTCAGAGCTTTCCCTTGTAAAAGCCCCACAACAGTGTCAGAAGCCAGCTTTGAGGCATCTCTTCTCATCAACAGATTAAAGCCCAAGTGAAAGGCAAGCTTTTATGCAAAATGAATAAAACAAAACCAGGTTAGGTAGGAAAGGATGATTACAAATGTTTTGACATATTCTGAGCCAGCAGCTCACACTCCAATGTCTATTCCACTGGTTTACATGCCTTTCTGTGAGATGTCATTTCTTTTTATTTATTATTATTTTTTTTGAGACGGAGCTTCGCTCTTGTTGCCCAGGCTGGAATGCAATGGTGCCATCTCGGCTCACTGCAACCTCTGCCTCCTGGGTTGAAGTGATTCTCCTGCCTCAGCCTCCAGAGTAGCTGGGATTACAGGCATGCACCACCACGCCCAGCTAATTTTGTATTTTTAGTAGAGATGGGGTTTCTCCATGTTGGTCAGGCTGGTCTCGAACTCCCGACCTCAGGTGATCTTGGCCTCCCAAAGTGCTGGGATTACAGGTGTGAGCCACCATGCCTGGCCTTAAATTTTTATTTTAAAATTATTATTATTATTTTTTAAAGGTTCAACCTCAAAATTTTTACCTGTTATTGGTACATAGTAGGTATATATATTTATGGGTTTTAAAATTTTAGTTTATTTTTTTCTTTTTCTATTTTTTTTTTTTTTTTTTTTTCAGAGACAGAGTCTTGCTCTGTCACTCAGGCTGGAGTACAGAGTTGTGATCACACCCCATTGCAGTCTTGACCTTCTGGGTTCAAGCAATTTTCCCACCACAGCCTCCCCAGTAGCTGGGACGACAGGCATGTGCTATCATGCCTGGCTAATTTTCTTATTTTTTGTAGAGACAGGGTCTGGCTATGTTGCCCACTGGTCTCAAACTCATGGCCTCAAATGATCCTCCCACCTCAACCTTCAAAAGCTCTGGGATTACACTCATGAGCCACCATGGTTGGCCCATGCCAGCTTCTTAACAAACACCAAGTATCTGGCCTGGGATTCTCAGGAATCTCTTTTGTGGTTGATTTGACCTCATGGGTCCTCAGATACAATATCAAGTTGAATTGAATTTTATGTCTAACTCCTTTCTTGGAGGTTCCCCTCTCTCCCTCATGCATCAGCAAGTGAGCAGGTGATGGACATTTTCGTACTGCCAGGAGCATTTCTCCTGACTTAATCAGGTGCAAAATGCCACTAAGATAGTTTCTGTGGCTCATGTCACCCTTCAACTGACTGCTTTCAATGGATGTTGGCAAGAGGCAGACATCATGATAGAATCACACACCCTAATAACTCTCTCCAAAGCTGCACTCATTGGCCACCAAGAACAAGCAAAGCAAGACTCCATCCCATGGAAAATCTGTTATGACAGACAGCTGGACCCTTAGAACAAAACTGGTTCTTTATTAAAGTTGGAGTGGGAAAGATATTACTGGCAAAAGTTGAGCAAGGTTTATAACAAAGTACAGGTAAAATTATGCCATTCTTCTGCATAAAACCATCCAATGACTTCCTATAGCACACTTAATAAATCCCTTGGCAGGCCCTTCATGGTACATCACATACCAGGCCACCATCCACTTCCCCAATATCAGGGCTTTCCCTGATTTCTTCATTCACTTTTTTTGGGGACAGTCTTGGCTTCCTTGCTAAGATTGTTCCTGTATCATACTTGTATTTTATGGTCCTTCTCCCTGAAATGCTCTCCTCCCAGGGGATGCCCCCTTCCTTATAATTCAGTCCTCTGACCACCATTGATTCACAGAAAGGCCTTCCTAGATTACCCCTTCTCAAATGCTCCCACCCCGATATCTTAATCTCTCTCCACTTTTACCCTGCTTTATTTTCTTCAGAGAACTTAACCCTACCTAAAATTACATTATTTATTTTAACCTGATTACAGTCTGTTTTCTCCACAAGAATATATGGTGGGGCCTTGTTGATCTTGTTTACCTCTGTATCCCAAGCATCTCTCAGGGTATGGCACATAGTACATGTTCAATAAATATTTGCTGAATAGTAAATAGATGTGAATAGTGAAATATATATATATATGTATACATATATATATACATATACTAGACAGCATGTGCTATTATTTAACAATTTCTACCCATTTTCTTCCTCCACACACAGAGACCACAGGAAGTTTGTCTAACAATTTAAGAGGTCCAGTGTTATAATATGTGAATAAGATGGTGTTAACATCAGAACACAGCTAATTTTTTTTTTTTTCAGACAGAATTTCACTCTTTTTGCCCAGGCTGGAGTGCAATGGTGTGATCTCGGCTCACTGCAACCTCCGTCTCCCGGCATCAAGCGATTCTCCTGCCTCAGCCTCCCAAGTAGCTGAGATTACAGCCATGCACCACCATGCCTGGCTAATTTTGTACTTTTTTAGTAGAGATAGGGTTTCTCCATGTTGGCCAGGCTGGTCTTGAACTCCCGACCTCAGGTGATCCGCCCACCTCAGCCTCCCAAAGTGCTGGGATTACAGGCGTGAGCCACCACGCCCGGACAAAACACAGCTAATTTTTAAGCAATGGCTCTATTACCTTTTTTTTTTTTTTTTTTTGAGACAAGGTTTCACTCCTGTCACCCAGGCTGGAGCGCAGTGGTGGGCTCTCAACTCACTACAACCTCTGCCTCCCAGGCTCCAAGAAATCCTCCTGCATCAGCCTCCCAAGTAATGGGGACTAGAGGCATGCGCCACTCCCCCAGCTAATTTTTGTATTTTTAGTAGAGACGGTGGGTCGGGGGCGGGGGGGTGTTTCGCCATGTTGCCCAGGCTGGTCTCCAACTCCTGCCCTCCAGTGATCTGCCTGCCTCAGCTTCCCAAAGTGTTGAGATTACAGGCATGAGCCACCGCGCCCAGCTCTATTAGCTTTTAATCATGATCAAGTCTCTTTCATATGGAAAAAATTAAAAAATTCCTTTGATTCCATTTCTATCTCACGTTCACTCCTAGAAACTGCCCCCTTTTCCGTTTCCTTTAAACTAAACTTTGTGTCTGAACTTCTTTCACATTTACTCATTTCCCAGCACCACTTTTGCCAAAACAACTCTCAATAATGCCATCAGGAACTCCATCCCACAGAAACTTTTCTGCTTCTATCCCTTCCCTGTGGAATACAAAAGAAGCCCCACTATATGGAAGCCTAGACTAATGGTGCCCAATTTCAACTCATTGTGCACTGATCTAAGTAGAAAATAAAGGGAAATTTGAGTACCCACCTACTGTTATATGTTCGGTTATGTATTTATTTTTAAATTATATGCTTATAGTATAGTTTAATATAGTATGTACATTACAAACAAAAGCAAATTTGCAAATTAATATGAAAAAGGTGAAGAAAAATAGATATTAAATGTCTTGCTAATTAGGATGCTTCATATTTTAATTCACTAATATCTTAAACATGATAGATGCTTAACAAGTTCCATTCTTAATCATACTGTATGAAAACCCTTATTTCAGGTAATCTTGATAATTTTAAATTTTTTTTAGCTGATTTTTCATCAGCTTTGATTGATTTTCATTACTCATGTGACTGATGTAAATCTTATTTTCTCTCTGATGTTTGCATTATTAGTATTATCTTATTAATATTATTGTTTACTGGTATCTTTCAAAGCCACTTATACATTTCAGAGATTTAAGTCAGTTACCGCTAGATAATACAATCTGTAGACAGACATTTGCAGAGGCCATCTGTCACCATACACTGATAGCAAAAAAATGAAAGTAGAGGCACCACTGACCATTCCTCCTGATTGTGGGATTCCAGTACTCTCTCCAGATGTCTCATGGACAGGACAGATGGAAGGAATGAGGGGGCCAGTGTAAGCCCTTATGTGACATACTAGAAAATCCTATTTCCCTTCCCTTTTTTTTTTTAGAGAACAATAATCTTAAATAGAAGTTTGAATTTTTCCCCTGAACTATGATAGATCATCTTGAGAGGTGTGTACTCTAATTTGCAAACCTGTAGCCTAAACCAGGGGTAGGCAAACTTTGCCTGTAAAGGGCCAGAAAATAACTATTTTCAGCTTTGTGAACCATGCTCTCTTTGTTGCAACTACTCAGCTCTGCTGTTGTAGGGCAGAAACAGCCATAGCCAATACATGAATAAACAAGCACTGTGGTATAATAAATAGATTTGGTCTCTGTCTCCAGTTCCTGCCACAGAGCTCATAAAATCCTTGGAATTTCCTGAGTAATAGAAGTGTCTTTTGTTAGTCATAAAGAGCCCCTTTTAATCAGACCTGAGTTTACGCTAATGAGGTGACTTAGGGTGGGGTCCCTAGATATCCTCAAGATGGGGCTGGTTGGTCACCAGAAAAACCAAGTGATTGGAAATTTTACCCCAGCCACAGACTTCTGGGAAGGTGAGGAGGGAGCTGGAGATTAAGCTCTATAAAAAGTCTTGAGAAAAGAGATTTGATGAGTGTCAGGATTGGTGAACACATCAGGGTACTGGGAGGTTGGTGTACCCAGAGAGGGCACAGAAGCTCCACATGTCCCCCCACCCCATAACTTGCCTTGTGCATCTCTTCCTTCTGGCTGTTCCTGATTTGTATCCTTTATACTAAACTGGTAAACATCAAGTGAAGTGCTTTTTTTTAAAATTCTTTGAGCCACCCTTGCAAATTACCAAACCTGAGGAGTGGGCCGTGGGAATCCTCAATTTATAGCTGGTTGTCCAGAAGTGTGGATGGTTGGACTTGTGACTGGCATTTGAGGTGGGTATAGTCTTATGGGACTAAGCCCTTAACTTGTGGGATTTGACACTAACTCCAGGTAGTGTCAGAATTGAGTTGAATAGCAGGACATCTAGCTGGTGTCCAGAGAATTGCAGAATTATTTGGTGCGGGAAAAAATCCACATATTTGGGGTCAGAAGGGTTGTGTGAGTGTAGAGAAACAGTATTTTCCCACAAGCATAGCTGTTGTTCCAACATTGCTTTATTTACAAAAGTGGGTGGCAACCAATGTGGCCAATAGCTGTAGTTTGCCCATCTCTTGGTAAGAACAGCAAAAACCCAGATTCTCACAGGGGGAATGTGACACAGAAGAGCCTTGCTCACAATAATGAAAGAAATAGTACAAGATGACAAATGCTTTTAGGTTCAGAGAATTCTAAATGTAGCTAAGGGTTAGGAAAGCAGGTGCAGGCTTCCAGCTCATTGAATCAAAGCTTTGGAAAGTAAACCACCAGGTCTCAAGATTAGGAAGATTTTCATGGTGTACATTAGGTTGAACTAGAAGAAAGTGCTGATATTTGACCATTATTGACAAGCAAAAATGGTAGCTTCATATGACTGAACTTATATACTTGCAGAAATAATACTAATGGTTAGGTTTAATTGAGTGCTTACTATATTTTTGACACTGGACCAATATTTTGCATGCATTCTTTTACTTATTTCTTATATCAAATCTGTAAGGTCACTATTATTATTTGCACTTTCCCAATAAGGAAATCAATAGCTGTTTACATACCCTGCCCAGAATCTCACAGCTAGAAAATGCTGGAATAGAAAATACTGTAACTGAACTTAGGCTTATTGAATCAAAAGTCCTTCCTCTTAGCCACCAAAGGTTTTCATGTTTAAAAACAATTTTTTTTTTTGTAGAGATGGGTGTCTTGCTGTGTTGCCCAGGCTGGTCTTGAACTCCTGACCTTCAGCAATCCTCCCACCTTGGGCTCCCAAAGTGCTGGTGAGCCACTGCTCACAGACATGAGCCACTGCACCTGGCCTGAAAATAATCACTTTGGAAAAGTGAGGTTATGAGTGAAGAACAAAAAGGGCACAGTATTATTTTGATGCACTATTATACAAATGAGCCAAGTATGACCTCTGTATAATATGACCTCTGTATAATGGCCCCTATGTTGACCTCTGTATAATATGACCTCTGTATAATGGCCCCAAATATGACCTCTGTATAATGGCCCCAAATATGACCTCTGTATAATGGCCCCTATGTTTCTTACTTCTTCACAGAGTGCTGGGAGGCTACAAGTGCCAAACTCAAATTCTTATGCATCCAGTTATTTTAAATATAGCTCTCCACAAGCATATTTTATAGCATATTTTATATCAACTTATATATCTCCATGGTTTTATTTTTATATTTTTATGCAGGAGAATAACTTTATTACAATGATTGTTTGCTTTTTTTAAGTTTTTTTAAAATTATACTTTAAGTTCTGGGATACACGTGCAGAACATGCAGGTTTGTTACATAGGTATACACGTGCCATGGTGGTTTGCTGCACCCATCAACCCATCATCTACATTAAGTATTTCTCCTAATGCTATCCCTCCCCTAGCTCCCCACCCCAACAGATCCCAGTGTGTGATGTTCCCCTCCCTGTGTCCATGTGTTCTCATTGTTCATCTCCCACTTATGAGTGAGAACATGCAGTGTTTGGTTTTCTGTTCCTGTGTTACTTTGCTGAGAATGATGGTTTCCAGCTTCATCCATTTCCCTGAAAAGGACATGAACTCATCTTTTTTTATGGCTGCATAGTATTCCATGGTGTATATGTACCACATTTTCTTTATCCAGTCTATCATTGGTGGACATATGGGTTGGTTCCAAGTCTTTGCTATTGTGAATAGTGCTGCAATAAACATACATGTGCATATGTCTTTATAGTAGAATGATTTATAATCCTTTGGGTATATACCAGTAATGGGATTGCTGGGTCAAATGGTATTTCTGGTTCTAGATCCTTGAGGAATCGCCACACTGTCTTCCACAATGGTTGAACTAATTTACGCTCCCACCAACAGTGTAAAAGCATTCCTATTTCTCCACATCCTCTCTAGCATCTCTTGTTTCCTGACTTTTTAATGATCGCCATTCTAACTGGCATGAGATGGTATCTCATTGTGGTTTTGATTTGCATTTCTCTAATGACCAGTGACAATGAGGTTTTTTTTTCATATTTTTGTTGGCTGCATAAATGTCTTTTTTTTTTTTGAGACAGAGTCTCGCACTGTCGCCTGGGCTGGAGCTCAGTGGCATGATCTTGGCTCACTGCAACCTCCACCTCCCAGGTTCAAGGGATTGTCCTTGCCTCAGCCTCCCAAGTAGCTGGGATTACAGGTGCCTGCCACCACGCCCGGATAATTTTTTTGTATTTTTAGTAGTGATGGGGTTTCACTATGTTGGCCAGGCTGGTCTTGAACTCCTGACCCTGTGATCCACCTGTCTCAGCCTCCAAAAGTGCTGGGATTACAGGTGTGAGCCACCACGCCCGGCCATAAATGTTTTCTTTTGAGAAGTGTCTGTTCATATCCTTCACCCACTTTTTGATGGGGTTGTTTTTTTTCTTGTAAATTTGCTTAAGTTCTTTGTAGATTCTAGATATTAGCCCTTTGTCAGGTGGATAGATTGCAAAAATTTTCTCCCATCCTGTAGGCTGCCTGTTCACTCTGATGATGGTTTCTTTTGCTGTGCAGAAGCTCTTTAGTTTATTTATACCCCATTTGTCAATTTTGGCTTTTGTTGGCATTGCTTTTGGTGTTTTAGTCATGAAGTCTTTGCCTATGCCTATGTCCTGAATGGTATTGCCTAGGTTTTCTTCTAGGGTTTTTATGGTTTTAGATCTTACGTTTGAGTCCTTAATCCAGGTTGAGTTAATTTTTGTATAAGGTTTAAGGAAGGGGTTCAGTTTCAGTTTTCTGCATATGGCTAGCCAGTTTTCCCAACACCATTTATTAAATAGGGAATCCTTTCCCCATTGCCTGTTTTTGTCAGGTTTGTCAAAGATCAGATGGTTGTACACATGTGGCTTTATTTCTGAGGGCTCTGTTCTATTCCATTGGTCTATATTTCTGTTTTGGTACCAGTACCATGCTGTTTTCCTTACTGTAAACTTGTACTATAGTTTGAAGTCAGGTAGCATGATGCCTCCAGCTTTGTTCTTTTGGCTTAGGATTATCTTGGCTATACGGGCTGTTTTTTGGTTCCATATGAAGTTTAAACTAGTTTTTTTTTCTAATTCTACGAAGAAAGTCAATGGTAGCTTGATGGGCATAACATTGAATCTATGAATTACTTCGGGCAATATGGCCATTTTCACAATATGGATTCTTCCTATCCATGAGAATGGAATGTTTTTCCATTTGTTTGTGTCTTCTCTTATTTCCTTGAGCAGTGGTTTGTAGTTCTCCTTGAAGAGGTCCTTCACATCCCTTGTAAGTTGGATTCCTAGGTATTTTATTCTCTTTGTAGCAATTGTCAATGGGAGTTCGCTCATGATTTGGCTCTCTGTTTGTCTGTTATTGGTTTATAGGAGTGCTTGTGATTTTTGCACATTGATTTTGTATCCTGAGACTTTGCTGAAGTTGCTTATCAGCTTAAGGAGATTTTGGGCTGAGACGATGGGGTTTTCTAAATATACATTCATGTCGTCTGCAAACAGAGACAATTTGACTTCCTCTCTTCCTATTTAAATACCCTTTATTTCTTTCTCTTGCCTGATTGCCCTGGCCAGAACTTCCAATACTATGTTGAATAGGATCCATGGTTTTATTTCTTTAATTAAACATTTTAACATGTTTATTTTGAGAAATGAGTATAAAATATTTTAATATTCTTTTATGTATGTCTACTGTATTTCAAAAAAATGTTTAAAATAAATACCAGAAGGCAATAATTTGCCTGAAGACTTGTCTCATCAAAAAGAGAAACTGAAATTTTAACCAAATAATTTGAGTTTTAGTGCATGTGCCCTGTTAAAGTAAATAGAGACTGGGCCTGAAGAATCCTTGGGAAGACAAAGCCAGTTAGACCTCATAAATGACCTTAACCTTGCTTGATTTGCAAAAACATAAGCAAACGTTAACTTGGACTATTTCTTATAAATGCCTATATTAGAGAAAAAAAATGAAACTTAAGGCTAACCAATCAGAAGCCATAAATTAACTTATATAACTAGGGACTTTCCTGCAGGATACACAAATAAGGCAACTCCATAACTGTACCCAATCAAATATTCTCCTTGCTTTACTTTATTATTCATCTTATGAAGGCCTCCCCTTGCATTCCCTCAGCAGAACCTTTGAACCACTTCGAATTTGAAGCTGTCCAAATCATGAATTGCTGTTTGCTCAAGTAAACCCTTTAAAATTTTTACTGTGCACAGGTTTACGTTTTGACAGTTCTTAATCTTTATACTTGTATCTTTTTTAAAATTTTTTTTAATTATATTTTAAGTTCTAGGGTACATGTGCAAAACATGCAGATTTGTTACATATGTATACATGTGCCATGTTGGTGTGCTGCACTCATTAACTTGTCATTTACATTAGGTATATCTCCTAATGCTATCCCTCCCCTCTCTCCCATGACAGGCCCTAGTGTGTGATGTTCCCCACCCTGTGTCCAGGTGTTCTCATTGTTCAGTTCCCACCTATGAGTGAGATCACATGCAGTGTTTGGTTTTCTGTCCTTGTGATAGTTTGCTCAGAATGATGGTTTCCAGCTTCATCCATGTCTCTACAAAGGACATGAACTCATCCCTTTTTTATGGCTGCATAGTATTCCATGGTGTATATGTGCCACATTTTCTTAATCAAGTCTATCATTGATGGACATTTGGGTTAGTTCCAAGTCTTTGCTACTGTGAATAGTGCCACAATAAACATATGTGTGCATGTGTCTTTATAGCAGCATGATTTATAATCCTTTGGGTATATACCCAGTAATGGGATGGCTGGGTCAAGTGGTATTTCTAGTTCTAGATCCTTGAGGAGTTGCCACACTGTCTTCCACAATGGTTGAACTAGTTTACAGTCCCACCAACAGTGTAAAAGTGTTCCTATTTCTCCACATCCTCTCCAGCACCTGTTGTTTCTGGACTTTTTAATGATCGCCATCCTAACTGGTGTGAGATGGTATCTCATTGTGGTTTTGATTTGCATTTCTCTGATGGCCAGTGATGATGAGCATTTTTTCATGTGTCTTTTGGCTGCATAAATGTCTTCTTTTGAGAAGTGTCTGTTCATATCCTTTGCCCACTTTTTGATGGGGTTGTTTGATTTTTTCCTGTACATTTGTTTAAGTTCTCTGTAGATTCTGGATATTAGCCCTTTGTCAGATGGGCAGATTGTAAAAATTTTCTCCCATTCTGCAGGTTGCCTATTCACTCTGATGGTAGTTTCTTTTGCTGTACAGAAGCTCTGTAGTTTAATTAGATCCCATTTGTCAATTTTGGCTTTTGTTGCCATTGTTTTTGGTGTTTTAGACATGAAGTCCTTGCCCATGCCTACGTCCTGAATGGTATTGCCTAGGTTTTCTTCTAGGGTTTTTATGGTTTTAGGTCTAACATGTAAGTCTTTAATCCATCTTCAATTAATTTTTGTATAAGGTGTAAGGAAGGGATCCAGTTTCAGCTTTCTACATATGGCTAGCCCATTTTCCCAGCACCATTTATTAAATAGGGAATCCTTTCCCCATTTCTTGTTTTTCTCAGGTTTGTCAAAGACCAGATGGTTGTAGATGTGTGGTATTATTTCTGAGGGCTCTGTTCTGTTCCATTTGTCTCTATCTCTGTTTTGGTACCAGTACCATGCTGTTTTGGTTACTGTAGCCTTGTAGTATAGTTTGAAGTCAGGTAGCGTGATGCCTCCAGCTTTGTTCTTTTGGCTTGGGATTGTCTTGGCAATGTGGGCTCTCTTTTGGTTCCATATGAACCTTAAAGTGTTTTTTTTCCAATTCTGTGAAGAAAGTCATTGATAGCTTGATGGGGATGGCATTGAATCTATAAATTACCTTGGGCAGTATGGCCATTTTCATGATATTGATTCTTCCTATCCATGAGCATGGAATGTTCTTCCATTTGTGTCCTCTTTTATTTCGTTGAGCAGTGGTTTGTAGTTCTCCTTGAAGAGGTCTTTCACATCCCTTGTAAGTTGGATTCCTAGGTATTTTATTCTCTTTGTAGCAATTGTCAATGGGAGTTCACTCATGATTTGGCTCTCTGTTTGTCTGTTATTTGTTTATAGGAGTGCTTGTGATTTTTGCACATTGATTTTGTATCCTGAGCCTTTGCTGAAGTTGCTTATCAGCTTAAGGAGATTTTGGGATGAGACAATGAGGTTTTCTAAATATACAATCACGTCATCTGCAAACAGAGACAATTTGACTTCCTCTTTTCCTAATCGAATACCCTTTATTTCTTTCTCCTGCCTGATTGCCCTGGCCAGAACTTCCAACACTATGTTGAATAGGAGTGGTGAGAGAGGGCATCCCTGTCTTGTGCCGGTTTTCAAAGGGAATGCTTCCAGTTTTTGCCCATTCAGGATGATATTGGCTGTGGGTTTGTCATAAATAGCTCTTATTATTTTGAGATATGTCCCATCAATACCTAGTTTATTGAGAGTTTTTAGCATGAAGGGCTGTTGAATTTTGTCAAAGGCCTTTTCTGCATCTATTGAGATAATCATTTGGTTTTTGTCTTTGGTTCTGTTTATATGATGGATTACGTTTATTGATTTGCATGCGTTGAACCAGACTTGCATCCCAGGGATGAAGCCAACTTGATTGTGGTGGATAAGCCTTTTGATGTGCTGCTGGATTTGGTTTGCCAGTATTTTATTGAGGATTTTTGCATCAATGTTCATCAAGGATATTGGTCTAAAATTCTCTTTTTTTGTTGTGTCTCTGCCAGGCTTTGGTATCAGGATGATGCTGGCCTCATAAAATGACTTAGGGAGGATTCCCTCTTTTTCTATTGATTGGAATAGTTTCAGAAGGAATGGTACCAGCTCCTCTTTGTACCTCTGGTAGAATTGGGCTTTGAATTCATCTGGTCCTGGACTTTTTTTGGTTGTAGGCTATTAATTATTGCCTCAATTTCAGAGCCTGTTATTGGTCTCTTCAGAGATTCAACTTCTTTCTGATTTAGTCTTGGGAGGGTGTATGTGTTGAGGAATTTATCCATTTCTTCTAGATTTTCTAGTTTATTTGCATAGAGGTCTTTACAGTATTCTCTGATGGTAGTTTGTATTTCTGTGGGATCGGTGGTGATATCCCCTTTATCATATTTTATTGCATCTATTTGACTCTTCTCTCTTTTCTTGTTTATTAGTCTTGCTAGCGGTCTATCAATATTGTTGATCTTTTCAAAAAACCAGCCCCTGAATTCATTGATTTTTTAAGGGTTTTTTGTGTCTCTATCTCCTTCAGTTCTGCTCTGATCTTAGTTATTTCTTGCCTTCTGCTAGCTTTTGAATGTGTTTGCTCTTGCTTCTCTAGTTCTTTTAATTGTGATGTTAGAGTGTCAATTTTGGATCTTTTCTGCTTTCTCTTGTGGGCATTTAGTGCTATAAATTTCCCTCTACACACTGCTTTAAATGTGTCCCTGAGATTCTGGTATGTTATGTCTTTGTTCTCATTGGTTTCTAAGAACATCTTTATTTCTGCCGTGTTTTCGTTACATACCCAGTAGTCATTCAGGAGCAGTTGTTCAGTTTCCGGGTAGTTGAGTGGTTTTGAGTGAGTTTCTTAATCCTGAGTTCTAGTTTGATTGCACTGTGGTCTGAGAGACAGTTTGTTACGATTTCTGTTCTTTTACATTTTCTGAGGAGTGCTTACTTCCAACTATGCGGTGAATTTTGGAATAAGTGTGATGTGGTGCTGAGAAGAATGTATATTCTGTTGATATGGGGTGGAGAGTTCTATAGATGTCTATTAGGCTCGCTTGGTGCAGAGCTGAGTTCAATTCCTGGGTATCCTTGTGAACTTTCTGTCTCATTGATCTGTCTAATGTTGACAGTGGGGTGTTAAAGTCTCCCATTATGATTGTGTGGGAGTCTAAGTCTCTTTGTTCGTCTCTAAGGACTTGCTTTATGAATCTGGGTGCTCCTGTATTGCATGCATATATATTTAGGATAGTTAGCTCTTCTTGTTGAATTGATCCCTTTACCATTATGTAATGGACTTCTTTGTCTCTTTCGATCTTTGTTGGTTCAAAGTCTGTTTTATCAGAGACTAGGATTGCAACCTCTACTTTTTGTTTTGTTTTGTTTTCCATTTGCTTGGTAGATCTTCCTCCATCCCTTTATTTTGAGCCTATGTGTGTCTCTGCATGTGAGATGGGTCTCCTGAATAGAACACATTGATGGGTCTTGACTCTTTATCCAATTTGCCAGTCTTTTAATTGGAGCATTTAGCGCACTTACATTTAAGGTTATTATTGTTATGTGTGAATTTGATCCTGTCATTTTGATGTTAGCTGGTTATTTTGCTCATTAGTTGATGCAGTTTCTTCCTAGCATCGATGATCTTTACAATTTGGCATGTTTTTGCAGGGACTGGTACCGGTTGTTCCTTTCCATGTTTAGTGCTTCCTTCAGGAGCTCTTGTAAGGCAGGCCTGGTGGTGACAAAATCTCTCAGCATTTCCTTGTCTGTAAAGGATTTTATTTCTCCTTTACTTATGAAGCTTAGTTTGGCTGGAAATGAAATTCTGGGTTGAAAATTCTTTTCTTTAAGAATGTTGAATATTGACCCCCACTCTTCTGGCTTGTAGAGTTTCTGCCGAGACATCCACTGTTAGTCTGATGGGCTTCCCTTTGTGGGTAACCCAACCTTTCCCTCTGGCTGCCCTTAACATTTTTTCCTTCATTTCAGCTTTCGTGAATCTGACAATTATGTGTCTTGGAGTTGCTCTTCTCGAGGAGCATCTGTGTGGCATTCTCTGTATTTCCTGAATTTGAATGTTGGCCTGCCTTGCTAGATTGGGGAAGTTCTCCTGGATAATATCCTGAAGAGCATTTTCCAACTTGGTTCCATTCTCCCCGTCACTTTCAGGTACACCAATCAGACGTAGATTTGGTCTTTTCACATATTCCCATATTTCTTGGAGGCTTTGTTTGTTTCTTTTCACTCTTTTTTCTCTAAATGTCTCTACTCGCTTCATTTCATTCATTTGATGTTCAATCACTGATACCCTTTCTCCCAGTTGATCAAATCGGCTACTGAAGCTTGTGCATGCGTCACGTAATTCTCATGCCATGGTTTTCAGCTCCATCAGGTCATTTAAGGTCTTCTCTACGCTGTTTATTCTAGTTAGTCATTCATCTAATCTTTTTTCAAGTTTTAACTTCTTTGTGATGGGTTCAAACATCCTCCTTTAGCTCTGAGAAGTTCGTTATTACCGATCATCTGAAGCCTTCTTCTCTCAACTCATCAAAGTCATTCTCCATCCACCTTTGTTCCATTGCTAGCGAGGAGCTGCGTTCCTTTGGAGGAGAAGAGGCACTCTGAATTTTAGAATTTTCAGCTTTACTGCTCTGGTTTCTCCCCATCTTTGTAGTTTTATCTACCTTTGGTCTTTGATGATGGTGACGTACAGATGGGGTTTTGGTGTGGATGTCCTTTCTGTTTGTTAGTTTTCCTTCTAACAGTGAGGACCCTCAGCTGCAGGTCTGTTGGAGTTTGTTGGAGGTCCACTCCAGACCCTGTTTGCCTGGGTATCACCAGCGGAGGCTGCAGAACAGCAAATATTGCAGAACGGCAAATGTTGCTGTCTGATCCTTCCTCTGGAAGCTTCGTCTCACAGGGGCACCCAGCCTTATGAGGTGTCAGTTGGCCCCTACTGGGTCAGGCTACTTGGGGTTCAGGGACCCACTTGAGGAGGCAGTCTGTCTGTTCTCAGATCTCAAACTCCATGCTGGGGGAACCACTACTCTCTTCAAAGCTGTCAGACAGGGAGGTTTAAGTCTGCAGAAGTTTCTGCTGCCTTTTGTTCAGCTATGACTCGCCCCTTGAGGTGGAGTCTACAGAGGCAGGCAGGCCTGCTTGAGTTGCAGTGGGCTCCATCCAGTTCGAGCTTCCTGGTGGCTTTGTTTACCTACTCAAGCCTCAGAAATGGTGGACGCCCCTCCCCCAGCCTTGCTGCCGCCTTGCAGTTCGATCTCAGACTGCTGTGCTAGCAGTGAGCAAGGCTCTGTGGGCTTGGGACCCTCCGAGCCAGGCGTGGGATATAATCTCCTGGTGTGCCATTTGCTAAGACTGTTGGAAAAGTGTAGTATTACGGTGGGAGTGTCCTGATTTTCCAGGTACCATCTGTCACAGCTTCCCTTGGCGAGGAAAGGGAATTCCCCGACCCCTTGTGCTTCCCGGGTGAGGCAATGCCCCGCCCTGCTTCGGCTCACTCTCTGTGGGCTGCACCCACTCTTTGACAAGCCCCAGTGAGATGAACCCAGTACCCCAGTTGGAAATGCAGAAATCACCTGTCTTCTGTGTTGCTCATGTTGGGAGCTGTAGACTGGAGTTGTTCATATTCGGCCATCTTGGAACCTCTACTTGTATCTTATGGAAAGTTTTACCCTTTTTAAAAAAGATGTGGACACTTCCAGGTAGGCTTTTCTCTGCTCTTTAGTAAAGGAGACCTTGATATTTGCCTTTAATGGTCAGTGTTGTAGATGAGTTAATTTACCATGAAATATTTAATTTGGCTTTGTTATTTAAAAATTCTCCTGCTTAAATTAATAATATTCTATTACCTTGTTCACTTGGTATTTTATGAATGCTATAGTAAGAATGTATTTGGGTCATTACATTTTATTTCCATGATAGAAAAAACTTACCATATTTAAACTTAGAATAGTAATGTAAATTCAGCATAGATTTTTTTCTCACTCTTAGTTAAGTCATTTTTTAATAGATTGCCTATGTCCTATTAGAATTTGGCCCCTTACAGTAGTAGTATAAATATTCCAGCTCCAAGAGGAAATATAGATTATACTGCCTAGCATCCAGTTTCATATGGTTGATAAATGAATCTCATCAAATTCTACACTTTTCAAATAGTCTCTATACATTTTCTGTCATGCTGAAATTGTATGAGGACATATTTAAATGCATTATAAAATTTGTTCTCTGAAAAGAATGAGAAATAAATATTATGATGCTTTAGAGCTAAAGTAGTGTTGGAAAAAGTTACTAAAGCCCTTCAGATGTTAGCCTTGCAGGTCTTCATATTGAGGATGATGAACCTTTGATTTTAAAGACAAATTGTAATAAAAGAATCCTATACTGCTATAAAACTGATGGCGCCTATCAAAGCATTGAGCATTTACATTTTGTAAAATACCCATGAGGGCAACTTAGGACCTAACTAGTAAAGAAGGAGGTTCTGTAGTTCATAAACTTCCTCCAGGATAATTTCAAGTGATGCCATTGAGATATTAATATTTGAAGCCTTTGGTGCCATTCTGTTCCAAGTGTGTTCTAAAGCAAGCAGAAACCCTTCAAAAGGATCAGAAGAAATACTCTTCTTTATTAGAATTATTTATCTTTAGAGATAGTTGCCAGAAATTGCTTTCTATAGCTAACTACTAATTTTTTTTCAGTCTTGCAAGTTTTCAGCCTGATGAGCTGCAAAACGATCAGAAATTTAAAACTTATTGATATTTGAGTTACGTTTTCATTTATGTGACTATCCTTTTGCAATTTTCTATATAGCCACAGAAGACAGGGTTCCATATGAAACCAAATCCTCTAGAGGACTAATATTATTCTCAGATTAATGAATGCTTCCTCTTTTGATAAAGCCCCCAAAGAGGAAAAATAGAAAGAATGTTTGCAAAGATAAAGGATCATTGAAAGTATATTGAAATGGATTTTATAAGCCTTACATAAAAGACCATTTAAAGATTTATCTCTTCTAGATTTTTAGTGAGAGTATAGGTGTGCAATATTTTAGAGAAAATAAAATATTCTGGTTAGTCAAAGTTCTGATTCCTAGAACTTTAACAAGACATAGAATATCTAAATTTAAGGAATCAGGATTCAGGAAGATAATAATAATGCTGTTTGTTTTTCAAACCACAAATGGTCAATAAATAACGCTGTTTTTAAATGGAGTCTAATAAGAAATATCATTGAGTTTTTTATGTGCTAATCACTTTAGAGTGTTTATGTAATAATCATTATAGTATGCTAATCATTATCTCTTTTAATTCAATATTACACATATTGTAAACTTGGTTCTGTAGAAAAGTATAATTGAACTTGCCTTTGTACTTGTGAAAAATAAGATGGACTAATTGATAGAAATTTACAAGTCATAAAATGGTTGCTAAGTAAACTTATTACATGAAATGAAAAAAGAAGGGAAAATGTTGACAATAGAGCTGCATAGAAATTAAAATAACAGATATATTAAAATTGAATAGATTTTAGTGCATTACTTTAATCTTTTTTCAGTTTTCCAGGTAGCCGGTCACTGTGAGCCACCAAGGAAACTGAGACCATAAAGTGCACACAGATAAAATGTACACGTAAGTGCTTGCAGTTTCTCATGAGGGTGAACTAGATAATTAAGATCAACCTTCCTATTGAATATATAAAAACCTTTTTCAAATTAATAACAAAAAGACAGACAATGCAAAGGAAAAATGGGAAAACCACCTGAACAGGCACATCCCAATAGAGGAAATAGTAGCACATGGAAAAATGGTCAACTTCATTGGTAATTAGGTAAATGCAGATTAAAACCACAATGTACTGGCACTACATACCCATTGGAGTGGCAAAAATAAAACATCTGATAATACACATGTATGAGTATGGTGAACATTTTTTAAATATATAGCATTGCCAAGTATTTCTTTCAGGCTGAGTTAGTTTCTTTTTATTCTCTTGGTAATCTCTTCCAGACTTAACTACTCTGTTGTAGGTGAGGAAATGTATAAGGCTTCACTTAAAATGTTGGCATTAATATTAGCATGGTCTTTTCCTTTACTGCAGTTCAGAATTAAAACTTTTTATTATTGATTTTTTTAGATTCTAATCCCAAAAGTAGTTTCTACTGTACAAGTTACCTGAAAACAGTCTTATACTTTCTAGTAGTGGCCTACAACCAGGCTCTAGCTTCTCCAGGAACATTACAGAATAGATTTAGTTTAAATATGTATTAAACTAGGCGGCATTCTCTCAAATGAGTTCAAATGCATTTTATTTTTAGACAACTGACATGTTTTTTTTTCTTAAAAACAATGCCTCTACTCCAAATAAATCACAGTCACAGTAAATGAGATGCTCAAGATGATATCAGTCCTAGTGTTGTGTGGATGACAAGCAGCAGCCAGTTATGATGACAGGCAACTGATCCAAAGTAACCACCAAATTTGTTAATACTTTTCCATTTCTAAACCATCCTTAAAGAAAACCATATATGGATCATACTATTCTCATGGTAGTCCAGTAGAGCCACCATACCATTAGTATCCATGTTTTCACCAGTGAAGAATTGGTAGTTTTTGAAATTAGCAAAGATGTGCTTGATTTGTTCTGCAGGCCCTGTCATAAAAGCTTTTACTCTTTCTGCTTTCTGTTCTTCAAGTCTGCCTTTAATTGATTTCATGTAATGTTTGGTGTACTTCTTCTTTTGTGAAGCTGGTTTCCTACAAGTGATGGTTCATGACAACGTCAACACCAGTGATGACTGTGCTTTTGGTACCTTCACCCTTGAGGCCTTCAGTGGAGGCATTTCCACCAGTGAGTGAGTCATCAATGTTACCCTCTGTCTTATCAACTATTTTTCCCTCTACCTCCAAGGACAGCTGGTCCATGATCTTTCATATTTTGTAAATGTCAGAGAACATCTCATTGTGTCTGATGAGGTCCCAGTAGATAATCATAATGGTGGCTGAAGGGAGACTGTGCTAGCTTAGCAGGAGCCTGGAACTCAGAGCAAGTGCACTGCAGCCAGAGTGGCACTCGGGAGAGGGAATGAGGGAGTGGGCAGAAAAGTGGCATTGCCAATTATTAACAAGGATGTGGAGCAATGAGAACTCTCATGTACTGTTGATGGGAATATGCATTGTAAAATCACCTTTGAATAATGTCTGATAGTACATCTGAAAATGTGTATAGTCTATGACCTAGCAATTCCATTTATAGGTGTTTGTATCTCACATAAATGCATGCTTACATGCACCAGGAAACATGCATTAGAATGTTCATAATAACATAGTTAATAGAAGCTCCACACAGGAACAACTCAATAGTAGAAATGATAAAAAAAAATAGGGGTAGGTTTATATCATGGTATACTATACAGGAAGCAATGAATAAACTATATAGATGGATAGCTCTTAAACACAAAAGACTGAGCTAAAGAAGCTAGGCTAATACTATATGATCCCACTGACACATATTTTTAAAACAGGCCACATTAAACAATTATTAGCAGTATGAAAGTCAACATAGTGGTCATTGGTAGTGGGTAGGCTAGTATTATGCTCAGAAAGAGACAGATGGAGGGCTTCTATGGGGAAGATGCCATTCTATTGTTCTGGCATGGAGGAAGACACATTGATGTTTTTTTAATAGTTTGTTAAACTACATGTTTATGTTTTATGACCATTTTGTATGTTCTATCACAAGATGATACATTATAGAAACTTATCTCACTGATATTTCAGAAAGATGAGTTTATTCATGCCATAAATATTTAATGGGTGCTGTTTTAGTTCATTTTGTGTTGCTCTAAAGAAATACCTGAGACTAGGTAATTTATAAAGAAAAGAGGTTCACTTAGCTCACTGTTCTCTTGGTTGGAAAGTTCAAGATTGGGCATCTGCATCTGGCAAGGGCCTCCAGATGTTTCCACTCATGGTGGAAGGTGAAGGAGAGCTCTTATGTGCAGAGAGCACATGGCAAGAAAGGAAGCAAGAGAGCAGGAAGGTGCCAGGCTCTTTTTAACAACCAGCTCTTGTGGAAGCAAATAGAGTGACAACTCACTCAACCCTGAGGGAGGACATTAATCTGTTTATGAGGAATCTGCCCCCATGATCCAAAATCTCCCATTAGGCCCCAACTTCAACATTAGGGATCAAATTTCAACCTGAGATTTGAAGGGTCCAAACATCAAAAGCATAGCAGATGCCTAGTGTACCTGGGCCTCTGTTAGAGATAGCTTATTTCAAACCAGCTGAGCCAAAATAGAACAAAGGTAGACTAAGGGAGTTTTACTTCTTTTGTTTAGTTAGAGTTATCAACAAGGAGTATGATTGGAAAATGCTATAGTTAAAGATGAAAGGAACAAAAAAGTAGGTGACTGAATAGGGTCAAAAGACTACAAATGGTCCCAGAAGCCTTTAACATCTGGGAGGGACTTTATTCACTAATGAATTTTCTTTTCAGTTTTGAGCTCTATCCTCAAGCTTGCTTGAAAATTACTTGACTTTTTTCTCCAATTCTTTGTACTTTCTTTCCACATCATCTGTAAGATGTTTCTATTAATTTCCTTAAACTACTGACCAAGCATTTGCTATTTGGAGAAAAATAAAAGAAATCAAATTCAATCATTTTGAAAGCCCCTGACTAAGTGTTGGAGCCTACGGGGTAAACACAAAAATCAAACTTGAAAACTTTTGACCTTCCTCGCACTGATGTGTGTTGAAAGCAATTACGTGAATTTGTATTTCTGGCCTGGAAAAAGGAAGAAAAACAATAACAACAAAAACACTTGTCTAAAACTAAATTTTCTGCAAACAGCTTACTGTGCCATTTTGGACAGCTTCCTCTACTACTATAATTCATAACTTTGGATATGACAAGAGTTTTTTTAGCAAAGTTTGCGGCCTGAGTTAAGAAGTTTAGAAGTTGACTCTTGAACGAGGCAGTAGGTCTTTAGTCAAAATGTACTTCCACATCAACCAGTATACTGGCTAGAAGAATACGGTATTATAATGAATCACAGTTTGCTAAAATTTTATTATGAGTGGCATAGAAGACTAAGTTAGAATGCAAATCCCTGAATTAAAGCAAGCAAATGTGTGTTTTACCACTGCAGCTAGGTAAGAGTGGGCAGCCAAGAAACTTGGAATAGATTTAATTGCCATAAAGACTATGAATAAAGTATGACGGCTGAGATGAAAGTACTCTTATCTCTGTTAAAATACCTTGCTATATGCTGTTTAAGTACCTTTTAAAAGCATGCTCTGGGAAGCTTAGATAGTAACTTCAAATCTTTTCAGAAAGGCACATCTACTATTCGCACTAAGTGTGTGAATCAACTATGGTTGCTAAGAGACCAGAACTTTAAATTAGTTCTACTTTCAAAGGGCAGGGTTAGGAGAAAGAAATCACCTTCTCCTAATTGGGAAAAGGAGGTGGGCAATTTAATGCTAAACAGTAAAGGGTGTCACTATTCCGTCTTATGGTTTGTTTGCATGTTGCTGGAAATCATTTAGAAATACATGCCCACTAATTCCTGGTGAAACATTTTGCACCAAAAAATGTTAATTAGGAAAAACTGATGTATGTTCTTTGATTAAAATACATGCAGAGAGCTAAGAGTATTTTTTTTTCTAGCAAGATGGAGAAACTTCCAAGATGTCAATCTCATAGTTGTCCTGTTTCAATCCAGTGACCCTCACTTCCCCATCTACTTAAGCCTTCTATGATTCTTGTCACTTTTAAAAACATACCACTGCCTGAAACTTTTCTACCTCTAAAATTTTGGATTCTGAAGTTCCTCTTTCAGTTCACAACTTCCTATCAAATGATTCTTTCATTCTCTTACTTTATGACAAGACATGATGGAGAGTGGCAGAGTCGTCAAATTTTGACTCTTAGGTTGTCTACCTTTAGCACTTGAGAAGATTGTAGAGGAAATCTACTAAGTGATAATGGAAACACTACATACCAAAACCTATGCAATACAGTGAAAGCAGTACTAAAAGGGGAGTTGATAGCTATAAGTTCTTATACAAAAAGTAAAAAAACTTCAAATAAACAACATAATAATGCATCTTTAAGAACTAGAAAAGCAAGGGCAAATGAAACCCAAAGTTAGTAGAAGAAAAGAAATAATAAAAATCAGAGCAGAAATAAATAAAATTGAAACAAAACACTACAAAAGATCAATTAAAAGTTTTTTTTGAAAAGATAAACAAATTTGACAAACCTTTAGCCAGACTAAGAAAAAAGAGAAAAGACTCAAATAAATAAAATCAGAGATGAAAGAGGAGACGTTACAACCAATACAACAGACATTCAAGTGATCATTAGAGGCCACTACGAGGAAGTATATGCCAATAAATTGGAAAATTTAGGCTAAATGGATAAATTCCCAGACACATACAACCTGCTGAGATTGAACTATGAAGAAATACAAAACCTGAACACACTGATAACAAGTAATGCAACTGAAGCCATACTAGAGTATCCCAGCAAAGAAATGACCAGGAACTTATGGCTTCACGGCTGAATTTTACCAAACATTCAAAGAACTAACACCAATCCAACTCAAACTATTCAAAAAAATAGAAGAGGAGAGAATACTTCCAAAAGTGTTCTATGAGGCCAGTATTACCCTGATACTGAAACCAAAGACATATTCAAAAAAGAAAACTACAAGCCAATATCCCTGATGAACACTGATGCAAAAATCCTCAACAAAATACTAGCAAACCAAATTCAACAACATGTTAAAAAGATCATTCATCATGACTAAGTAGGCTTTATCCCAGGGATGCAAGGATGGTTCCATGTTTGCAAATCAGTCAATGCAAAACATCATATCAAAAGAATAAAAGACAAAAAATGTATGATCATTTCAATTGATGCTGAAAAAGCATTTGATAAAATTCAACATCCTTTCATGATAAAAACTCTTAAAAATCTGGGTATAGAAGGAACATACATCAACATAATAAAAGCCATATATGACAGACCCACAGCTAGTATCATACTGAATAGGGAAAAACTGAAAGCCTTTCCTCTAAGATGCAGAACATGACAAGGATGCCCATTTTCACCAGTTATTCAACATGATACTGGAATTCCTAGCTAGAGCCATCAGACAAGAGAAAGAAAGAAAGGGCATCCACATTGGAAAGGAAGAAGTCAAATTATCCTTGTTTTCTGATGATATCATTTTATATTTGGAAAAACCTAAAGACTCCACCAAAAAGCTATTAGAACTGATAAACAAATTCAGTAAAGTTGCAGGATACAAAAATCACTGTACAAAAATCAGTAGCATTTCTATATGTCAACAGTGAACAATCTGAAAAAGAAATGAAAAATGAATCCCATTTAAAATAGCTACAAATAAAATTAAATACCTATGAATTAAATTAACTAAAGAAGTTTAAGATCTCTACAATGAAAAGTACAAATCATTGATGAAAGAAATTGAAGAAAACACAAGAAATGGAAATATATTCCATGTTTATGGATTGGAAGCACCAACATTGTTAACATGTCCATACTACCCAAAGCAATCTATAGATTCAATGCAATCCCTATCAAAATACCAATGACATTCTTTGAAGAAACAGAAAAAAAAATCCTAACATTTATACAGAACCATAAAAGACCCAGAATAGCCAAAGCTATCTTGAGCAAAAAGAACAAAGCTTGAGAAATCACATTAGCTGACTTCAAGTTATATCGCAGAGCTATAGTAACCAAACCAGCATGACACTGGCATAAAAATAGACACACAGACCAATGAAACAGAATAGAGAACCTAGAAACAAATATATATGTCCACAGTGAACTCATTTTGAGAAAAGTGCCACGAACATATATTGGGGAAAGGACAGTCTCTTCAATAAGTGGTGCTGGGAAAACTGGATATCCATATGCAGAAGAAAGAAGCTAGACCCCTATCTCTTACCATATACCAAAATCAAATCAAAATAGATTAAAGATTTAAATCTAAGACCTCAAGCTATGCAACTACTAAATAAAACATTGGGGAAACTCTCCAGCATATTGGCCTAGGCAGAGATTTCTTGAGTAATATCCCACAAGCACAGGTAACTAAAGCAAAGATGGACAAATGGGATCACATCAAGTTAAAAAACTTCTGTGCTGCAAAGGAAACAGTCAACAAAGTGAAGAGAAAACTCACAGAATGGGAGAAAATATTTGAAAACTGACAAGAGATTAATAGCCAGAATATATAAGAAGCTCAAACAACTCTACAGGAAAAAAAAATCTGATAATCTAATTTCAAAATGGGCCAAATATCTGAATAGATATTTCTCAAAAGAAGACATACAAATGGCAAACAGGTGTATGAAAAGGTGGTCAACATCAATGATCATCAGAGAAATGCAAATCAAAACTACAATGAGATATCATCTCATCCCAATTAAAATGCCTTTTATCTAAAAGACAAGCAATAACAAATGCTGGTGAGGATGTGAAGAAAAGGGAACCCTCATATACTGTTGGTGGGAATTTAAATTAATACAACCACTATGGAGAACAGTTTGGAGGTTCCTAAAAAAACTAAAAATAAAACCAGATCATAAAAATATGACCTAGCAATCCTACTACTGGGTATACATACAAAAGAAAGGAAATCAGTATATCAAAGAGATATTTGCACTCCCATGTTTATTGCAGCACTATTTACAGTAGTCAAGATTTGGAAGCAACCTAAGTGTCCATCAACAGACAAATGGATAAAGAAAATGTACCTATACACAATGGAGTGCTATTCACCTATAAAAAATGAGTGAGGGCCAGGCGCGGTGACTCACACCTGTAATCCTAGCACTTTGGGAGGCCAAAGTGGGTGGATCATGAGGTCAAGAGATTGAGACCATCCTGGCCAACATGCTGAAACCCCATCCCTACTAAAATACAACAAATTAGCTGGGCGTGGTGGTGCACACCTGTAGCTACTTGGGAGGTTGAGGCAGGGGAATCGCTTGAATCCGGGAGGTGGAGGTTGCAGTGATCTGAGATTGCGCCACTGCACTCCAGCCTGGCGACAGAGCAAGACTCCATCTCAAAATAAATAAATAAATAAATAAATAAATAAATAAATAAAAGTAAGATCCTGTCATTGACAACAACATGGATGGAACTGGAAGACATTATGTTAAGTGGAATAAGCCAGGCACAGAAAGACAAACTTTGCACATTCTCACTTATTGATGGGAGCTGAAAATTTAAAAGCATTGAACTCATGGAGATAGAGCATCAGATGATGGTTACCAGAGGCTGGGAAGGGTACTGGGTGGGTGGGTGAGGAAGGTGGAGATGGTTAATGTGTATAAAAAATAGTTAGAAAGAATGAATAAGATCTAGTATTTGGTAGCACAACAGAGTGACTGTAGTCAGTAATAATTTAATCATACATTTAAACATAACTAAAAGAGTAAATTGGATTGTTTGTAACACAAGGGATAAATGGGGTGATGGATACCCCATTTACTCTGATGTAATTATTACACACTGTATGCCTTTATCAAAATATCTCATGTACCCCATAAATATCTACACCTATGTATCCAGAAAAATAAAAAACAAAAAGAGTGTCCAGGAGGGCATAGTGTACATAAATCAAAGAAAGAGAGTATTTTCAGAAAGAGAGAGGACAATAGTATCCAAGGTAGGTGGGGAATTGTCAGGAGTCTGAGAAGTTCATTGGACTTAGCAACATGCAGGTCACCAATCACCTTGGTAAAAGCAATTTTGAACATGTGGAATATGTTGAACCACAAAGCAAAGTGTGAGATAAAAGTGAAGGGGTGGAAATGTTAAGTATTGAGCATTCTTTTGAAAAATTTGGATAAGAAGAGAGAGAAGAAAAACAGGGCAATAATTTGATGCAAAAATCAGATACAGTGAGAAATTTTTAATTGGGCAGGGCCTAAGTAAGCTTGAATGCTAAATGAAGAGAAATCTGGAATCCGGATAATGGGGGAGACTTGAGGCTTAAAGAGGAAGGGATATTTTGCCATTGTAAATTTGGTTTATAAATTTTGTGATGGGCAGTCAATTAATTTCCTGTCTAATAATTTCTTTATCTCTCTCTCTCTCTCTTTTTTTTTTTTTGAGACGGAGTCTTGCTCTGTTGCCCAGGCTGAAGTGCAGTGGCACCATCTCACTGCAACCTCTGCCTCCTGGGTTCAAGCGATTTTACCACCTCAGCCTCCCAAGTAGCTGGGATTACAGGCGTGTGCCACCACACCTGGCTAATTTTTGTATTTGTAGTAGAGACAGCGTTTTGCCATGTTGGCCAGGCTGGTCTCCAACCCCTGACCTCAAGAGATCTGACCACCTTGGCCTCCCAAAGTGCTGGGACTACAGGCATGAGCCACCGTGCCGAGCTTCATTCAATACTTTTTATTTCCTCTTTGAAATTAAAGGAAAAATTATCTGCTGGGTGTGTGGTGGAGACAGAGAGCTCACCTGACTGAATATTATGCTTTAGGTGTAGTTTGAGCAGGGCTCTGTCTTCATTTTTTGGTCATTCTCTCAGGGCTTCCCTTCAAGAGGCAGCATTCTTCCCAGACAGGCTTTCTCCATGGTGGCAAAATGGTAATAGAAGTTCCAGGCTTCAAATCACAGACAAACTCCCATTCATAATTGCCACAAAAAAATAAAATACCTAGGAATGCAGCTAACAAGGAAGATGAAAGATCTCTACAAGTAGAACTACAAACCACTGCTCAAAGAAATCAGAGATGACACAAACAAATAGAAAAACATTTCATGCTCATGGATAGGAAGAATCAATATCGTTAAAATGGCCATACTGCACAAAGCAATTTGCTTTTCCTGTTAAACTACCATTGATGCTCCTCAGAGAACTAGTGAAAACTATTTTAAAATTCATATGGAACCAAAAAAGAGATCAAATAACCAAGGCAATCCTAAGCAAAAAGAAAAAAGCCGGAGGCATCACGCTACATGATTATTCTACAGGGTTACAGTAGCCAAAACAGCACGGTACTGGTACAAGAACAAGACACACAGGCCAATGGACAGAATAGAAAACCCAGAAATAAGACTGCTCACCTACAACTATCTGATCTTCAACAAACCTGACAAAAACAAGCAATGGGGAAAGAATTCTCTATTCAATAAATGGTGCTGGAATAACTGGCTAGCCATATGCAGAAAATTGAAACTGGACCCCTTCCTTATACCATATACAAAAATTAACTCAAGATGGATTAACGACTTAAATGTAGAACCACAAACTGTCAAAACCCTGGAAGACAACCTAGGCAATACCATTCAGGACATAGGCATGGGCGAAGATTTCATGGTGAAGATGCCAAAAGCAATTGCAACAAAATCAAAAACTGATAAATTGGATCTAATTAAACTAAAGAGCTTCTGCACAGCAAAAGAAACTATCATCAGAGTGAACAAACAACCTACAGAATGGGAGAAAATTTTTGCAAACTATATATCTGACAAAGGTCTAATATCCAGCATCTATAAGGAACTTAAATTTACAAGAAAAATCGCTATTAAAAAAGTGGGCAAAGGACATGACCAGACACTTCTCAAAAGACATACATGCAGTTAACAATCATATGAAAAAAAGCTCAACATCACTGATCATTAGAGAAATGCAAATAAAAACCACAATGAGATACCATCTCACTCCAGTCAGAATGGCTATTACTAAAAAGTCAAAAAATAACAGATGCTGGCGTGGTTGTGAAGAAAGAACACTTTTGCACTGTTGGTGGGCATGTAAATTAGTTCAACCATTGTAGAAGACAATGTGGTGATTCCTCAGAGACCTAAAGGCAGAAATATCATTCCACTCAGCAATCCCATTACTAGGTATATATCCAAAGGAATATAAATGTTCTAATATAAAGACATATGCACACATATGTTCATTGCAGCACTATTCACAATAGCAAAGACATGGAATCAACCTAAATGCCCATCAATTATAGAACAGACAAAGGGAATGTGGTACATATATACCATGGAATACTATGAAGCCATAAAAAAGAACGAGATCATGTCCTTTGCAGGGCATTGATGGAGTTGGAGGCCATTATCCTTAGCAAACTAACACAGGAACAGAAAACCAAATACTGTATGTTCACACTTAAAAGTAAAGTAAAAGTAAATGAGCTAAATGATGAGAACACATGGACACAGAGGAGAACAACACACACTATCAGTAGGTGGAGGACGGGAAGAGGGAGAAGCTCAGAAAAAATAACAGATACTAGGCTTAGTATCTGGGTGATTAAATAATCTGTACAACAAACCTCCATGACACGTTTACCTATGCAACAAATCTGCACATCTTGTACATGTACCCCTGAACTTACAATAAAAGTTAAGAAAGAAAAGTTCCAGGCTTCACATTTGTATACCATAGGGTCCATATGAGAAAGAGTTTGTGTTTCAGAGTTTCCAGAAAAACACTGAGATTTATTCAGGTTTAACAGGCATAGGTCATGCACCTACCCATAAACAGATAACATGGCCAGAAAGATGAAATGTTCCGGCTGGTTTGTTCTAATTCATATGTTTGACCCACGCATCTTGGAGAAAAGTAAATGCTACTAAAACCCATGGATTTCCAATGGAAATATGAGGTTGTTTGAAAGGTAGAAAGAGAAATAGATTGCGAGAAGGAAAAAAGAAATGTCCACTACAAAGAATAAAGAAGGGATCCTGGAATCCTCTTTCTCTATAGAGAGAAGAAAAGTAAAACAACAACAATGGGATAACTGTAAAGGAATGAAAATTAGGCCAGCATAAGATTTAAAAAATTTAATTTCTGTAATAGATGTATGGTTCTTAAGGATACCTAACTCTTCTTGAGTAGGCTTTGTAAGTTTGTGTTTTTCAAGAGATTGCCCCTCTCATTTGTGTTACAGAATTTATTGGCACAAAGTTGTTTATAATATTCCCTTATTATCATTTTAATCTCTGTAGGCTACAGAGTAATGTCATCTTTCACTCCTGATATTAGTAATTTATGTCTTCTCTCTTTTTTTCTGATTAGTATGGTTAGAGGTTTATAATGTTATCAAGGAACTAGCTTTTGGCATTTGTTTTCTGTTGTATATTTCATTATTTTCTGCTTATCTTTACTATTTCCTTTTTTCCATTTGTTTTGGGATAATTTGCTCTTCTTTTATTAGCTAGTTCTCAAGGAACTAGCTTTTGGAGTTTCTGTTTTCTGTTGTATATTTCATTGTTTTCCGCTTATCTTTATTATTTCCTTTCTTCTGCTTATATTGGGATTATTTGCTCTTCTTTTATTAGTTTAAGATAGAAGCTGAGATTTTTCTTCTTTTCCAGTATAAGTGCTTAGTGCTAAAAATTTCCCTTTAAGTATTTTCTTAGCACATCCCACAAATATTGGTGTTTTGTGCTTTCATTTTCATTTTGTTCCAAATATCTTCTTAAGGATTTCTTCTTTGACCTATGGGTTGTTTAGAAGTGTGTTATTTAGTGTTATGAGTTGAATTGTATTCCTCCTCCCAAAAGATGTTGAAATTCTAACCTCCAGCATTAATGTGACCTTATTTGGAAATAGAGCTTTTACAGATAATCACATTAAATTAGGTCATTAAGGTGGGTCCTACTTCAATATGACTGGTGTCCTTATAATATTCTTATTAAAAAGGCAAATTTGGGCACAGACACACACCTACACAGAGAATTCCATATGAATATTGGAGTTATGTTTCCATAGGCCAAGGAATGCAAACCACTAGAAACTAGGATAGAGGCATAGACAGATTTTGCCTCACAGCTCTCAAAAGGAACCAAGCCTATTAACACCTTGATTTTGGACTTCCAGCCTCCAGAACTGTGAGACAATAACTTTCTGTTGTCTAAGCCACCTATTTTCTGGTACTTTGTTACAGCAGCTCTAGCAAATTAATAAATTTAGTTTCCAAATATTTGGAGAATTTTCCAGATATCTTTCTTTACTTATTTCTCATTTAATTCCATTCTGGTCAGATGGCATGCTTTGTACAATTTAAATCCTTTTAAATTTATTGTTGTTTGTTTTATGGCCCAGAATATAATCTATCTTGGTAAATGTTTCATGTGCATTTTTTTGCTGTTGTTTGATGGTTTGTTCTTTAAATATCAATTAGGTCAAATTGGTTGATCATGTTGCTTATGTCTTCTCTATCCTTGTGAATTTTCTGTCTTGTTCTATCAATTATTGAGAGAGAAATATTGAAATCTATTACTGTAACTGTGGGTATTTATTTTTTCTTGGAGTTCTATCAATTTTTGCTTCATATATCTTGAAACTCTGTTTTAGGTCTACAGTCATTTAGAACCATGATGTTCTCTTGATTCATTTATCCCTTTATCATGTGAAACTGGCCTGTTTATACCTGATAATATGCTTTTCTCTGAAATCTACTTTGTCTGATATTAATATAGGCACTTCAGATTTATTTTGATTAGTGTTATTATGATATACCTTTTTCATCCTTCTACAGGTAATTTTTTCTTTTTTTTTTTGAGGGACTGATTCAGAAAGAAACTTCTAAAGATACTTTTGACTTTTGTATATTTTTATATTCAAAGTGAGTTTCTGGATGACATGGTAGCTCTGTTTTTGATGTTTTTGAGGAATTCTCTTACTGTTTTCCAGAATGGTGGTACCCATTTACATTCCCACCAAAAGTGTACAAGAGTTCCCTTTTCTCCACATTTTCACCAACACTTGTTATCTATTGTCTTTTCTATAATAGTCATCCTAATAGGTGTGAGATAGAAAAAAGTTAAACTTGTAGAAGAAGAGAGTAGAACAGTGGTTTCCAGGGGCTGGGGAGTAGGGAAAATGGGAAGATTTTGGTCAAAGGGTACAAATTTTCAGGTATAAGAGGAATAAGTTCTGGGAATCTAATGTACAGCATGGCAATTATAGTTAATAATACTGTATTGTATATTTGAAATTTGCTAAGAGAATAGATCTTAAGTGTCCTCCCCTCCCCTCCCCATCTATACACTGGTAACTATTTGAAGTAATGGATGTGTTAATTAGATTGTGGTAATTATTTCACAATGTATACATATGTCAAATAATCACATTGTATACCCAAATATATACATTCTTTATCAGTTATACTTCAATAAAACTGGGAAATTTTTTTTTTAAATTAAGTGAGTTTCTTGTAGACAGTATATAGTTAGGTCTTGATTCAATCTGACAATTTCTGTTTTTTAATTGGAGTGTTTACACCATTTACATGTAATGTGATTATTTGTATGTTAAAGATTAAATGTATTTGTTTTATATTTGTTTCATTTGTTTTCTGTTGCCATTTTCCCCTTTTCAGGAGAAAAATATTGTTATCTTACATAAAGGTTGAAATTCAAACTAAAGAGTATCTTAGTTCTGATGGAGCAAAAATAGAAATATAAATACATTATTTGAAGTTACAAAAGTAACCAAGAGAAAAACTTAGAATAACAACTATCAAACATTGGATATAGTATATGGGAGATAGGTGGAGGATAGTATATAATGAGCTATTTCTCATATTTCATAGAAGATGTTTATAAAAATTATCTTAATAAGTCAAGAATACTATTTAGAATTACAAAGATCATCATTAGAAGAACTGAAAATAGAAACAAAGAATCCCATTACGGAGTAGCACTGGATGCTTATATGGGATCATTCTTTTTATTTATAAGTTCTCTTGTACTCTTTGCCCTTTTAATATATAAATGGTTTAGCTCAATACCTTTTAAATGAAAAATAGACATTGTAGAGAGTAGGAGGGTTAATGGACTAAGAAATATTAGTGAAAATTTCAGATAATATTAAGGGCCTTTCTTAAAATTCTTATTTTCTACAAAAATAGGAAGGAATCCCACCTTGGGAAGCAGAGGTAGAAGGTATAATCTGAATGTTCTCTTGAATGAACTTTCCTAAATTGACAAAAGAAGTACCATCTAACAGAAGGATTCTCAGAATCATCCATGGATCCGAGAATAATTTCCATCAATATTTTAGCTGGAATAAACAGATGCTCTGGTAAAACCAGGTGATATTAAACCATAGCAAGGATAAGAATGAGTTTAGATCCCATTGCCAGATTCCTGGAACCCCTGTCCCAGCTAAATGCACAGGCTTGCACTGAATGATTCATTAACCATGCAGTCATGCAATTCATCTTTTTGAATTCACTTATTTCTTTATGCTGGAAGGGAGTACCTTATTTGTTTTTCTATTCTTAATTATAACAGTGTGTCCTCTTTATATACATGTGATTTGTATTGCTTCGTAAGATTTATATGCTATGCTTAATTAAATTTTTTCTCTTACTTTTACAGCCCTACTCTTCCAATTATTCCCATTATCGCACCACCAGTCAGTATACTTTTTCCATGAGAAGCTTTGCTATTTTAGATTATAAAACACCACTATCTACCTGGTCAAGGTGTAGTCCTGATACAGGTTAAAGACATATACAGAAATAACTAGATCAGTGTCCATGCAAATCTAAATCTTAAAAACAAAGAGAAATTTCATTATGTTACGAGTCTCCGCATTATTTATCTCAATAGATTTCAACTTTACTCTTCCCTCGTCTCTTTCACTTTATGAGATCTGAGTAGTATATAAGGTAACCATAGTTACTGGAATAAAACTCCTTTCATGTGTGAAGGCAGAAGCTGTATATATTTGAAGTTATTCATACCTCTATATTTTAAGATTGTTTAACAAACTGGACTTGTCTCTACCTTTCTGCTTCACATGAATTTCGTCATTTGAAAGGCATGTACTTCATCTGAAATACCTGCTAGTTCAATATTTGTAACACTTCCTTAATATCATATATAGAGGAAATTCTCCTCCTGCCTTATTGCCTGATGATTTCCCCTCCATGGAACTCATTTCCAAGTAAATAGCCTAAGAAGTGGTTTTATGAGCATTAAACAAGTAATTCTTTGGTACATTAATTTTGAAAGCATGGGATGACAACAAGTATGGAGAAATAACAAATCTCAAGGTTGACACTTCTATTCTGGGGAAAAGAAGGCATCTGTGGATTCTCTAAAGCAGGAAAATACATTCATTTAATAATAATATAAATAAAAATATAAAGATTATTGAATGTCAGTATATTATGCAAAGGACATAAATGTTCTCATTTTTAAGCAACAGCCTCATAAAGATTTTATCTCTGGTAGAATTCGGCTGTGAACCCATCTGGTTCACAGCCGAATTCTACCAGAGGTACAAGGAGGAGCTGGTACCATTCCTTCTGAAACTATTCCAATCAATAGAAAAAGAGGGAATCCTCCCTAACTCATTTTATGAGGCCAGCATCATCCTGATACCAAAGCCTGGCAGAGACACAACAAAAAAAGAGAATTTTAGACCAATATCCTTGATGAACATTGATGCAAAAATCCTCAATAAAATACTGGCAAACAGAATCCAGCAGCACATCAAAAAGCTTATCCACCATGATCAAGTGGGCTTCATCCCTGGGATGCAAGGCTGGTTCAATATACGAAAATCAATAAATGTAATCCAGCATATAAACAGAACCAAAGACAAAAACCACATGATTATCTCAATAGATGCAGAAAAGGCCTTTGACAAAATTCAACAACCCTTCATGCTAAAAACTCTCAATAAATTAGGAATTGATGGGACGTATCTCAAAATAATAAGAGCTATTTATGACAAACCCACAGCCAATATCATACTGAATGGGCAAAAACTGAAAGCATTCCCTTTGAAAACTGGCACAAGACAGGGATGCCCTCTCTCGCCACTTCTATTCAACATAGTGTTGGAAGTTCTGGCCAGGGCAATTAGGCAGGAGAAGGAAATCAAGGGTATTCAATTAGGAAAAGAGGAAGTCAAATTGTCCCTGTTTGCAGATGACATGATAGTATATCTAGAAAACCCCATTGTCTCAGCCCAAAATCTCCTTAAGCTGATAAGCAACTTCAGCAAAGTCTCAGGATACAAAATCAATGTGCAAAAATCACAAGCATTCTTATACATCAATAACAGACAAACAGAGAGCCAAATCATGAGTGAACTCCCATTCACAATTGCTTCAAAGAGAATAAAATACCTAGGAATCCAACTTACAAGGGATGTGAAAGACCTCTTCAAGGAGAACTACAAACCACTGCTTAAGGAAATAAAAGAGGATACAAACAAATGGAAGAACATTCCATGCTCATGGGTAGGAAGAATCAATATCATGAAAATGGCCATCCTTCCCAAGGTAATTTACAGATTCAATGCCATCCCCATCAAGCTACCAATGACTTTCTTCACAGAATTGGAAAAAACTACTTTAAAGTTCATATGGAACCAAAAAAGAGCCCGCATCGCCAAGTCAATCCTAAGCCAAAAGAACAAAGCTGGAGGCATCACGCTACCTGACTTCAAACTATACTACAAGGCTACAGTAACCAAAACAGCATGGTACTGGTACCAAAACAGAGATATAGATCAATGGAACAGAACAGAGCCGTCAGAAATAATGCCACATATCTACAACCATCTGATCTTTGACAAACCTGAGAAAAACAAGAAATGGGGAAAGGATTCCCTATTTAATAAATGGTGCTGGGAAAACTGGCTAGCCATATGTAGAAAGCTGAAACTGGATCCCTTCCTTACACCTTATACAAAAATCAATTCAAGATGGATTAAAGACTTAAATGTTAGACCTAAAACCATAAAAACCCTAGAAGAAAACCTAGGCAATACCATTCAGGACATAGGCATGGGCAAGGACTTCATGTCTAAAACACCAAAAGCAATGGCAACAAAAGCCAAAATTGACAAATGGGATCTAATTAAACTAAAGAGCTTCTGCACAGCAAAGGAAACTACCATCAGAGTGAACAGGCAACCTACAAAATGGGAGAAAATTTTCGCAACTTACTCATCTGACAAAGGGCTAATATCCAGAATCTACAATGAACTCCAACAAATTTACAAGAAAAAAACAAACAACCCCATCAAAAAGTGGGCGAAGGACATGAACAGACACTTCTCAAAAGAAGACATTTATGCAGCCAAAAGACACATGAAAAAATGCTCACCATCACTGGCCATCAGAGAAATGCAAATCAAAACCACAATGAGATACCATCTCACACCAGTTAGAATGGCGATCATTAAAAAGTCAGGAAACAACAGGTGCTGGAGAGGATGTGGAGAAATAGGAACACTTTTACACTGTTGGTGGGACTGTAAACTAGTTCAACCCTTGTGGAAGTCAGTGTGGCGATTCCTCAGGGATCTAGAACTAGAAATTCCATTCGACCCAGCCATCCCATTACTGGGTATATACCCAAAGGACTATAAATCACGCTGCTATAAAGACACATGCACACGTATGTTTATTGCCGCATTATTCACAATAGCAAAGACTTGGAACCAACCCAAATGTCCAACAATGATAGACTGGATTAAGAAAATGTGGCACATCTACACCATGGAATACTATGCAGCCATAAGAAATGATGAGTTCATGTCCTTTGTAGGGACATGGATGAAATTGGAAATCATCATTCTCAGTAAACTATCGCAAGAACAAAAAACCAAACACCGCATATTCTCACTCATAGGTGGGAATTGAACAATGAGAACA